>NC_136412.1:103768780-103996280 GCF_051521515.1 Lactuca serriola
TTGGGTTTTCTAAGAATCAATATACATCAAGAAGATAGTGGAATAATCTAGAGATTAACCAAAGTGTAGATGTGCCCTAGATCTAGGTTTTACTAGTTTTAGCAACATACTTTAAAATCAAACTAAAAGAAGGATAAACTACATACCTCTTTATCTCTTGATTGAGACTTTGTGATTAACAACCTTTGCAATGGATGAATGAACCAAAGGAGGATCTCTCTAATGTAGTCAGACATAAGACTCCAAAAAGAACACCAAGGAAACCCTAATAAGGGATAATGTGATAATCAATAACCCTTAGAGAAGGCTTATATTTTTGTCAATATGGCGTGAGAGAGGAAAAAGGGAACGAAATTAAATAACATTGAAATGTAGGGTTTGAGCCCTAGTAGTCTATTTATAGCCAGCTGGTAGAATCCTAAAAGGGTTCAAACTCTTCATGTTAATCTATATCTGATTCAAACCTTCATTATCCCTATCTAAGGGATATCAATATCGTCCACCGCCATCTTCCAGAACCTTTTGGAATATTCTAATTAATCTCGAGAAATTAATTAATGTTTAATCTCTTTAATTAATTAAAACTATTTAACTAATTACAAAAATAAATTCTAATTAATTTATTAATTCGTAATAAATTAACAACTTATTTTTCTTTATTTCCATATTATTAATTGTGTCATGAGGCTAACTCAAAAGGACCATGTTATTGTTTTGAAATATTATCAATTGGTTAATGATTGGTGGACATTATTTCCAACATCTTTACCCCCTCCTTAATCTATTTCATCTCCATTAACCATCATCCACCTCCATCTTCGGTGATCATCTCAGCCCTCTTTCTCCCCCTTTTAGAAATTCTAACTTGAAATTATGAAAAAAATGAACCCTTATTTAACCTTTTGTTATAGGAATTCATAACTAAAGCATATATAAAATCCTAGATTAAATACAACCTAATTAGAACAAAGGGAAGCATATACAAAGTCAAACCAATCAAAGAAGTTGATTTCACTTCTGGATTCGAAACCTAAACTAATCCCAAACATAGAATCCCTCAATTTTACCTTCTAATTATGGATGATTTCTCCTTTTTTCTTGAATCTACTTGTAGATTTCCAAAAAAAAAATAATAATAATAATCTATTTCAAGGCGGCATCGCATTTACAAAGAGATGAATTCGAGAACGGTTTAAAGTGTGTGAGAGCTTTGAGAGATGGTGAGGCAGGTTTAATTTAGATCGCCTGGAAATGAGAGAGAGAGAGAGAGAGAGAGAGAGAGAGAGAGAGAGAGAGAGAGAGAGAGAGAGAGAGAGAGAGACGCTTCTTCAAAATTGAGAAATTACAATTTGAATTTTTTTCTAAATCCATATGGACGCTATGTGATCGCCACGTGGATAAAAGTGGGTCATAAATGCCTATGTGGTTCGCCATGTAAACAAGACAACCTAAAAACCTATTATTGAAGTTATAATGGCTAAATCAAACAAAAACAATGACTTCACGGCTGATCGAGCCTAATCGAAATTTAAATGGTTAAATTGAAACACTTTCATGATTTTGATGGTTATTTAAGTCAAAACCTCTTAAATTTATGTATATCTAATATTTTCTAGATACAATTTTCGTATAGACAAGTTAGCAATCACAAATGATCACCAGGAGCTTACAGAACGCGTCATTGTTGGCATGATAAGGCTCCCTGCACATAAATAAAAAAAATGGTTAAGATTATTATAATTAGACCATTCTTCTGATAATTAATTCACGTTTAGGTCTAATAATCTTTCTATCACTTTGTTAAATTTGTTGTAAAGATTTATTTATTTATTTATTTACTGTAAGTAAGCTAAATACAGAAGGGTTACTGAACTAGAAATGTAACAAACTTTGGTCTTTGTTCACATTAAGGTAACCATGTTTTTTTCGTACACATTTGACCATTGAACTTGTTTGACGTGTTCAAAATAAGGTAATATGACCGGTAATTAGCGGTAACATTACCCTATTATGAAATGTCAAACAAGGTTACTGGACAAATGTGTACGAAAAAAAAACATGATTACCTAAATATGGACAAAAACCAAAGTTCCTTACCTGTTTTGGTAATATTGGGTTCTTTATGTCAAGTGCAAGTAGTCATAACACTCATTGATATGACATGAAATTGGGTTGTCCGGTCTATATGTATGAGGTCTTTATGTATGAGGAGATGGTGAGGTCTTGGGCCAATCTAGTTTAGACTCAGCTAGTTAGGGGTTAGGTTGTATACACTTAAGGAGCTAGGTTGTATGTCCTTTAAAGACTTAACAACACAATCTTTAAGACGGTTCTTGTCCAATATTACAAAAACGGGTAAGAAACTTTAGTTTTTGTCCATATTTAGATAACCATGTTTTTCCGTATACATTTGACCAATAAACTTGTTTGACCTGTTCATAATAAGGTAATATTACCGTAATTGCCAGTCATATTACCCTATTTTAAAGAAATCAAACAAGTTCAATGGTCAAATGTTAACGAAAAAACATGGTTACCGAAATATGGACAAAGAACAAAGTTCGTTAACTTTCTAGGTCATTAAAACCCCTTCGGCGAATTATTCGTTAGCTAAGAAGAAAGTTGTAGAAAAGATAGCTAACTTGGTTGGGTGAGTAATTTTGTAAATTTGTAGACTCATCGTGAGACTCATGGTTTCATATCGTTAAAAATATAACTCATACCGGCACAATGGGTTTTGGAAATTCAACTTTAGGTTGATTCATCTTGTTGATTAAAAATGAGTTTGTTAAAATCAAAATTATTACAAATTATATATATATATATATATATATATATATATATATATATATATATATATATATATTCAAAATAAAAATGTTTTTGACAAATATGAAAATGTTGTGTATGTACGTTCTTATGCACAGATCATGTAGGCAACTAAACCAACAGGTAAATGTGCGAGTGTATTACCACTGGAATTACACTAACGTTCCAATTCCTTTTAAATCACTCCGGATACCATGAATTTTAGTAAGTTTGTGGTGATGCCAAATATAATATAAAATTTTTTTATATCAGTTGAGCTAATATTAAATAGAAAAAAATTAAATATATCATATATGTTTAAATATGTATGTAACAAATATTTTGGTAAGGTCATGCTCTAAGGCTTGGCGGACCAACAGGTGTACAATAATTAGCAATTAGCAATAAATAATAATAGGGTGTGTATATACGCAGCGAATGGCCTACCAAATAAATACATCATTTATAATTATATGTTTAAATATGTTTGAAATACATAGTAGGATAAAACGAAAATTAAAACATGTAATAGTAAAACAAATAGAGATGGTGGTTAACGCCACTTTAGTTTGAACTCGGGATAGAGATCAGGAATCGACCCGTCTAGCAAGCTTCTGTGGGAATTTGTTAGGGCTTTCCATAATTGATGAGGATCCCATCTTATTTGAACATGTTTCAGGTAATGAGGTCAATACGCAGTTATAGTATTCTTCTTCTCCAATACCTCCCTCAAGCCTGCAAAAGTGATTGTTTTACTTGAAGGAAATATCTGGCTGTGGAAATACTTGCTTGGGATGGCAAATCTCAAAGAATGCATCAAAAAATGGAGATCGCTCCCACAGGCCTTCGTCCTGATCCGTTTCAAACCACAGTTCTTGCATGTTAGTAGCAGGAGGAAGCAGGAGCCTTGTCCGTAGATCATCGATGTCAATATCCAATGGTGGAATAGAGTTGTCAGTCGATATATGAAGGTAGCACATGCGTGATAACTCGAGTGCTTCCCTCATCTTAAGAAAAAAGTTTGCATCAACAGGAAGCTGAAGCATGAGTGAAACCTTGAAATGCTTAAGAGACGAAAGTGGAAACAGAAGACTAGGCAATATGCGGCCATCAAAATGGAAGCAAAGTAATTTTGGAGCATAAACTTGTACATCGATAACCATGTACGGGCACGACAGTAAGAACAATCTCTTGATGGAAGGACATGTTAAATGGAAGCTTCCCAACATCCAAGATGTCAAATAAAGTGTCAAACTCTGGAGAAAAGGAAATTGCGATTTGAAGATGTCAAGACACGCATTGTCCGTTATCACACCAACTAACGTTAAGTGTGTCACGCTTCTTCCTAATGATATTGAAGAGGCGTTGAATGGAGGAGGGGGGTGATCGCGCAGCTAAAATCGTACATCTAGTTTGTAGCTAAACAGGCCAAGATTTGGGACATCACTGATTTCCAAAGCAGTAGAGTCTACAGCATTTAAATTTATTTGTAATTCATAAAGACGAGGAAGGTTTTTAACCTTGATGGTCTTGAAACCTTTGCAAGAATCTAAAAGCACCATCTTAACAAGCAAGCTACAAGATGACAATATGTGATTAAGTGCCTCTTCACTTATGCGCACACAATCCAAGTGCAATTCTCGTAGGGACACACACTTGATCACAGGATGCTGGCTAGTCGTCATCAGAACAGGGCCACCTGAAACTCTTATCTTAGTTAGGCTCTCACCCGAGAGTATCTCATCTAGCAAAGTAAACGAGGCACCATTAAGGGTGATTGAGAGGGAAAATTCTTTGAGACAAGTTTTGGTTGCCAAGGGCCCGATCCATTTTTCAGCATGAGAAGCTGACTCCTGGTTCTTGACGTCCATCATAAGGTCAAACCCTTCGATTGGTATGTTGTCACGGAGATACCTGTATAGAACGCGGTCCATGTACGAACAACTTCATGCATCTTTCTCTTATATTATATACATATAAATTATGAAATCATATATACAGTGTGTAGCATCCATCCAAAGGAGGGGTTTTGCCTTACAGATTGCTATATACAACACTCTACTAGAAACAAAAGCCTAAAAAACACAAGTTCAAACATGAAACATGTTTGGCTACACGATTATTCAGATACGGTAACAATCCAACAAAAACTCTTGGCCAGCCAGGGTCAAATCCTTTTGAAACAAACAACACCATCCAATCCAAGTTATATAGGTAAAGTTAAGCCAGTAAATTAAAACAGATTAGTTCGGTCAAACCCCGCGATATGATGATAAGCGAACCATGAATTACAACCCATAGTCATTCCTCAAATCGCCTTACCAAATAGCTTTAGATCTATTCAAAACCACTAACAGTTTCAAATTTTCTCTTGGTATCGGTACGAACAGAACCCAAGACACACAAACATGGATTGATAACCAGAATTCCATACTTAGAAGAAAAACCCAATCTTGTAATTTCAAGTTTAATTGCTCTAGTTTATGCCTCCGGTTGTTCATATGCAGGATTTACAAGCACGAAATAGCAAACAACAAGATGCAAAACAAATTTAATGATTTACCTGATAACTAAAATTGAGAGGCAAGGGGCAACAGCAAGCGTTTCCTCGAGGGTGAAAGTAATACGGCCGTTACCTATTTGGTTAAAACCGAATTGTCCAATCGGACTATTTGGTTCCGATATTCGGCTTTTTTAATTGATTTCAAGTTAAACCGAATTATTATTCTGGATTTCGGATTGGTTTTGGTTTATAAAATATGAACCGAATAGTCCAAAAAAACCGAATACAACTTATTATTTATTTTTAAAATATATAGTTAATCATTTATAAATTTACCAAATTATTTATTTAATTATTAGAAACTTTCATCTAATATAATATTTTAATATATACTTCTTATCAAAAGTTTTTTGTCAATGAAATATTAAATTATAATCAAATTTTCTTAATAGTTGTTTATAAACTAGGGCTAATATTATAAAAGCCTTAAATTTTTAATGCGTAATTGAAAAAACACCCTAATATTTTTTTTGTTATTGTTATGGCCACAACTTTCTCGCAGAATTATCACTTTAGCCCATTTAATTAGTTTCATGGTTAACTTTGTTAACCTTTTTGCAAAATCAGTCATAAAAATTCAAATTTGGTCCTTAAGGTTTACAAAAAATTACACCACATAATTTTTTAACTATATTTTTCGTTTTTTGTATGCTTTATTTATTTTCGGTTTTTTTATAAATATATATACATTTTTTATTTTCTTTTTTGTATATACTTTATTTATTTTCATTTCTTAATTTTATTCTTAATCAATTTGATTTTGTTTTTACCTTTTTTCCATTTGTTTTCTATTTTTTAGTATATTAGAGTTTTTTTTTAGTTTTTTTTCATATTTCTTTTTGTATTATATTTTAATTTTTTCATCTTTTTATTATTATTTTTTTTTTCTTATTTGTTTTCCAATTATTTGTTTTTCTTTTTAACTTTTTATTGACCTTTTTCAAAAAATGTGAAATGTATTAATATATTAGATTATATTACAATTTTGGTAATTTATAGTTTTTGTAATTTTTTTATTTTTATTCAAGTAAATGAAATAGTTATGTTTATATTTGTAATTTCGGTCCAACTTATTTTCTTTTTACTTTTTTCTCTTTAGTGTTATTATATTTTTGTTACGAAAAAATGAAAATTAAAAAAAATAGCATGTTTATTGAGAATTAGTGTTTTAGTGTGTTATATAACTTGGAAATTAAATCATATTTCTATATTTAATATCAATAGTTAAATTTAAGTTAATATTTTTCAATTTGATAGTAGACTAATAATAATAATAATAATAATAATAATAATAATAATAATAATAATAATAATAATAATTGGTCTTTATAAAAAACTTGTTATAGTAGTTTATATTAAATTCAAGTTCGTTTACTTGAATCAAAATAAATAAAAACATTAGAAAAACAATAAATAACTAAGATAGAAAAAAAATAGAAAACAAAAGGTATAAAAGGTAAAAAAAAATCAAATTGTCGAAAAATAATGTTAAAAAATAAAAATAAATAAAGTATATAAAAAAAAGAAAATAAAAAATGTATATATATTTATAAAAAAACTGAAAATAAATAAAGTATACAAAAAATGAAAACTAAAGTTAAAAAATCATGTGGTGTAATTTTTTGCAAAACTCAGGGACCAAATTTGAACTTTTTAGGACTGATTTTGCAAAAAAAATTAACCAAATTAACCATGGAATTCGTTAAGTGGGCTAGAGTGATAATTCTGTAAGAAAGTTGTGGCAATAGCAATAATAAAAGACATATTAGGGCTTTTTCCAATTACGCGTTAAAAATCTAGGACTTTTATAATATTAATCCTGTAAACTATAATTCATAATTAAAAAGTTTTTTTAGATACTTTTATAGAATTTACTAATATTTAAGTTATATATATTTTAAAATTCTCGCCTCTTGAAAACCGAATTGTAAAAACCGATCCAACCGAATTGTAATTTGGTTGGATCGGATCGGATTTAAATTTGGTTTGGACTATTCGGATCTATGTTTTGAAAACCGAAATCTATTTGGATTTAGTTGATCTGATCAGATCAAACCGATCCATCCAAACGAACACCCCTAAGAATAACCACTAATTATTCATGATCTAGGGTTCATGTTATACTTTCACTCCTCGTATCTAAACTTTAGTTCTATGTTCTGTTTTTTGTTTTTCTAATTTTATTTTGTTTTTATTTATTTTAACGTGATTGACAAAATTACAAGAATGGCCTTCCACTTCCTGTTCCTGTTAGCCTTTTCTTTTTCTTTTTTTTTTTTTTTTTTTCTGTTTTCAGTTGTGGTCTTTGTGAGTATTTCTCAATTTAATTATTTGGAGTCAATCGTCAAATTAATCATGAGTAAATTACAGTTTTGGTCCCTATCGTTTTTCTCGCTCTTGGTCCAATTTTTAAAAAATAGACAAGACTCATCCTTATGGTTTAAAGAAATTACAATGTATGTCCCTAATTCATAAAAAAAAAAAAAAAAAAAAAAAAAAAAAAAAAAACTTTTTTACCCTTAAGCATTTCTTTTAATCGTTTTTATATTATTTTAACTAAAATAGATACAAACAAAAAATTCACCCACCCCACCCTCCCCTCCTTAGTTACACCCACCTATCTCCTACTAACTCTCCCACTCCTTACTCACATTGCTTCTATCTCTCTTTTTCTCACTTTCCTGCTGCCATACATCACCATTGGACCACCGCAGTCGGGGACAGACCACCACCATCTCTACATCATCAGACCACTGCCGCCACTGGATCTACTTGTGTTTAGCCAAAAACTCTACATCAACCCCAATCCCTCTTCATAGACTTTATCTCTCTATATCTCTCTCCCTCTCCCTCCCCTCCCCCCCCCCCCCCCCTCTCTACTATTTCGTCGAAAACCACCACCAACGTCATCGTCATCCTCCGTTGGTGGTTTAGACCTACAAAAATCTATAGTGTCGGAGAAATTTTTTTAAAGGGAAACATTAGGCTAAGGGTTTGTGTGTATGGATCATGAGAGAATCCCTCTCTAAAACTACACCATATTACTCCAAAACATGCTACATGCTTATTTATAAACAATATTTTACATTGATAGTCTGATTACAAAATACTAGATACAAACCGACTATTAAAGTTGTATATATTACATAACTACCCAGGAATTTATAATTCATATACATATGTGAACACTAAGTACAAAAGTAATAATAATATTAACTATTCTAAATCTTCCAATGCTATATGACTATACTGGACGCTTATTCCCTGCAATTGTTAAACACTGGGAGGGATAAGCGGTGACGCTTAGTGAGTTCAAAAATAGATACAACATAACATTATGTCATATATATATATATATATATATATATATATATATATATATATATATATCAATATGACAGAAGCAAAGAGGAACAAAGATCAACAATGGCATATGTGAATCGTGTGACAAGCTTTCCATATTAATCAATATATTGATTTCAAGATTTACAATCAATGAGACATAGCAATTTCAACTTGATATACATCAATAAAGCCAGCCCAAGTGGCACAGAAAATATACAATTTCTGATTATCATTATGCTAGAATATACAGGCTTTCAACCCTACATAGTGATGGGTTTTGAGCACTACATAGTGATGGATCGGATCGGATTTAAATTTGGTTTGGACTATTCGGATCTATGTTTTGAAAACCGAAATCTATTTGGATTTAGTTGATCTGATCAGATCAAACCGATCCATCCAAACGAACACCCCTAAGAATAACCACTAATTATTCATGATCTAGGGTTCATGTTATACTTTCACTCCTCGTATCTAAACTTTAGTTCTATGTTCTGTTTTTTGTTTTTCTAATTTTATTTTGTTTTTATTTATTTTAACGTGATTGACAAAATTACAAGAATGGCCTTCCACTTCCTGTTCCTGTTAGCCTTTTCTTTTTCTTTTTTTTTTTTTTTTTTCTGTTTTCAGTTGTGGTCTTTGTGAGTATTTCTCAATTTAATTATTTGGAGTCAATCGTCAAATTAATCATGAGTAAATTACAGTTTTGGTCCCTATCGTTTTTCTCGCTCTTGGTCCAATTTTTAAAAAATAGACAAGACTCATCCTTATGGTTTAAAGAAATTACAATGTATGTCCCTAATTCATAAAAAAAAAAAAAAAAAAAAAAAAAAAAAAAAAAAAAAAAACTTTTTTACCCTTAAGCATTTCTTTTAATCGTTTTTATATTATTTTAACTAAAATAGATACAAACAAAAAATTCACCCACCCCACCCTCCCCTCCTTAGTTACACCCACCTATCTCCTACTAACTCTCCCACTCCTTACTCACATTGCTTCTATCTCTCTTTTTCTCACTTTCCTGCTGCCATACATCACCATTGGACCACCGCAGTCGGGGACAGACCACCACCATCTCTACATCATCAGACCACTGCCGCCACTGGATCTACTTGTGTTTAGCCAAAAACTCTACATCAACCCCAATCCCTCTTCATAGACTTTATCTCTCTATATCTCTCTCCCTCTCCCTCCCCTCCCCCCCCCCCCCTCTCTACTATTTCGTCGAAAACCACCACCAACGTCATCGTCATCCTCCGTTGGTGGTTTAGACCTACAAAAATCTATAGTGTCGGAGAAATTTTTTTAAAGGGAAACATTAGGCTAAGGGTTTGTGTGTATGGATCATGAGAGAATCCCTCTCTAAAACTACACCATATTACTCCAAAACATGCTACATGCTTATTTATAAACAATATTTTACATTGATAGTCTGATTACAAAATACTAGATACAAACCGACTATTAAAGTTGTATATATTACATAACTACCCAGGAATTTATAATTCATATACATATGTGAACACTAAGTACAAAAGTAATAATAATATTAACTATTCTAAATCTTCCAATGCTATATGACTATACTGGACGCTTATTCCCTGCAATTGTTAAACACTGGGAGGGATAAGCGGTGACGCTTAGTGAGTTCAAAAATAGATACAACATAACATTATGTCATATATATATATATATATATATATATATATATATATATATATATATATATATATATATATATATCAATATGACAGAAGCAAAGAGGAACAAAGATCAACAATGGCATATGTGAATCGTGTGACAAGCTTTCCATATTAATCAATATATTGATTTCAAGATTTACAATCAATGAGACATAGCAATTTCAACTTGATATACATCAATAAAGCCAGCCCAAGTGGCACAGAAAATATACAATTTCTGATTATCATTATGCTAGAATATACAGGCTTTCAACCCTACATAGTGATGGGTTTTGAGCACTACATCAATCATATGGTGTACATGCAAACCCTAAAGCTTTGGATCTAGTTTGTCTAATGAACATGCAATAATCATCCCAAGCTCATAAACCCTAGATCTAGCATATGATAATCGATATTAACATAAGAATAGGGTTTAGATCTTACTTTGATTGTTATGTAGCAATAAAAATCTGAATCCTTATTGTAATTGACTTCTAAAAGCCAAGTGCCTCAAATATTACACCTCTAATGGAGTCACAAACACCATAATCAACAAGATGAACAAGGGGAAAGGGAGGAGGCACCAAAAACGTCCTAGGGTTTCTCTTAAAATGTTAGGGGCGTTTTTGGCTTGCCAAGGGTTCCTTTTATACTTAGGCTATTAGGGTTATCAACTAGGAAACTCTAATCTAACTGCTTAGTCCTTAAGCAGCCTAAAGACCCTTCTAGAAGGCCCTTGGACGATTTCTATATAGACCTCCATATACAATTCGTCCTTGCTTCCTTTACGGATCCTAAGCCCAACTTTGTAACTATCTTATAATTACAGTATCAGTCCCTTTTATTTAATTAACCTCTTTTAGCCACAAAATTAATTCTTGACTAATATTGATTAAACAATATGATTTCTCTTTTAATATATTATTCTTATAATATATTAATAAATCATAATTAATCCTCTTTCTTCATAATTCATCCTACAAGTTGCTATGGTAAAGGAAAACCAAAAGGACCATGCTTATAATCGGGTCAAGTACATACCAAAATAGTTATGGGTGTAGACACCTAATCCAACAGTCTCCCACTTGGATAAGTCTAATAACTATTTTGCAGGTACGACTTCAGAACATGATCAACAATATTAGCTTTCAAAATTCGTTGTCAACTCTGATCTTATCAGATACGCGTCCTTTAGATAAGGGATCATATATTCCTCCATTCTACAAGATATCATATGAACTGAGACATGGATTCCAATCATTCTCTCTGATCATATGTTGTTTCCCGATTTCTGATTTATGACGACTGACTAATTGAACAAATCAAATCAGTCATGGCTTGGCCAAGCGCTTTGCAGTGTCATCACTAAATCATCGAGGGGACCACATATATCACTTTTATCCAACTTTGGGTAAAAGGAACGGATAAACTTCGAATCAAATGCTCGCTTGCACTCACTCATCAAGTCACACACAACAATATGTTTTATAACACCAAGTTACTGGTGCGTTTACATATTATCAATATGAAAACGACTTGTAAATTACAACTCACACATCTAGGTTTCAAGAACATAAGATATTATCGTCTCACTAATGACTCGTGATAAAATCCATGAAGTGATTCAAGTGAGCGTGGGTTTAATCCAATACTCTAATCTTATTACAGGAGCACTCATGAACTCTGCAGTGAACTTGTACTATGTCTAAACACTTTAGACAATCTAAAGACGGATTCATGACAGTCTTGCTTCATACCTACTTCGAACGTATGACCGACTGTGGATGTTTGAATAACCTAGTTATTTTGGAAGTCAAAACATGCAAAGTGAAACACAAGAATAATCGAATCCAATATGGTCTCAAACTTGTGAGCATAAATAAAACACTTATTATTTAATCACCATAACGATTACACATTGTCCATTGTATACTGTTTCGAGTAATCAACTTACTACTTGAATTAAAACAGTAGTTGTCCCATGCTCCAAGCATGCACACTATGTTTACATATGGTCCTTACTTTGTGAAATAGATTAATTGAACACATTACCAATGATGCTCATTCCACAACTCCTAATCCTTATTACAAGTGTAAGAATACCAAATTCTTGCCACTATCAGACTATGCTAGATTTTAACATTTTATGTAATGATCCTTTTGTAATGCCACAACACAAAAGTCACAAAGACTCTGTCAATGAAATTACAACGTGCTCTTTTGGATATTGTTACAAGACAATTCCACAAAATCGAAGTTTCAAATTCAAAGTACATTCCTTTAAACATCCTTATTGCATAAAATTTTCTAATCTACATAGATTCTTAACGTCCAACTCCCAATATGGAAACATTTCCATATTTGCCATATGATAACTCATTCTAAATAGAGTCCTATCTATTCATAATAATGTAAATACGTTACATTCAATACTTTACTTCCAACTGCTCACAAGCGACTAATCCTTAGTGAACCTTATATCGTCCTTGACAGTTGTTTAACCACTTTAGTCAAATCCAATTCTAGTCCTTTTTCCCTCTTAATGCCCAAGCATTTGGAAAAAATTAGAATGGATTGTCCTTTATAGCACATATAATCGATCCTATATCTGAAGCGTATGGGACACGATTCATGATGTCTAACATAAGGACATGATACTAGACCACTCCTTTGTTATTTGTCATGTTCTCACAACTCAGATTATGAAGAGGGATGTCGTAATCATAATCAAATTTGAGAATGCAATTAACATTTCCATATATAGAATTTCCTTATGTTGAACCATTCAAACATAATATTCATATATATTTGACTAAATACGATTGAAATTCCACAATCTAAGCTTTTAGATTTTGAAATGAAGTATAATATATAATATTCTCTCCTTTAATTATAGCAAAACAATTTTTCAACCCTTTCAACTTTGCAAAATGAAACTTTTGTTTTCTATAATTAACATTGCTAACTCGCAAATCGTAATAATCATGCTCCCACAAACATGATAATTATCTTATTACCAGCATAACACTTATGATCCCACTAGCTTTGACATGTATTCATAAATCAGTTGGACTTCTAGAAATCAATACTTATTGACTTTCTTACTAAAGTTCAAATTTTTTATTCAAGATGCTTCGATAAACTTTTATCTAAGCTTCTCAAAATCATACACCTTACCTTACGTAGCTCACATGTGTGTCTAAACAAATTCAAAACTTATAGCAATAAGTCTTAGCTGTCCAAACTAATTGCCATTTCTCACAATTTGAACTATGAAGAGGGATGCCGTAATCATAGTCGAATTTGAGAACGCAAATTACACAACAACTATCTCCTTGAAATCTTCCTAGTGAAAGCGTTTCCCCACAATCATTTTCATGAAATGAAGAGAAACCTTATGACACTTAGATTTTATGGTGTATGTGTACCTATCCATGTGAATTTGCCATAACCATAATCGTAAGACAAGGTTTGCAACAGATCCAAAATCATATGGACTTAGCTTGAGACTTAGAGATTATGACATACAACTCATGGCAAACTGCTTAAGGTTTAGTACTTTTGACGTGAGGCTTAGGGCTTGTGGCTTGTGGCTTATGGCTTATGGGTTGTGGCTTATGGCTATGACTTATGGCTTATGGATTATGGATTATGGGTTATGTCTTAATGCTTATAGATGATGACTTATGACATATGGAATATGGCTTAAGGCTCGAAGATTATGGCCTAAATCTTAGGGCATAAGGCTTAATACTTACTGCTTCCGGTTTATGATTTATGTCGTAGGGCTTAAGATTAGCGTTTGTGGCTTACGGCTTATCGCTTATCGCATATATAGCTTGTGGCTTAATGCTTAAGGCTTTAGTTATGAAGGCTTAAGGCCCATTCCCACAAGCCCATCTTAACACCTAACTTACACTTCACCCCCACCACACCCTATACTCCCCACCTACACCCACCCACCCATCCATCCATCCAGCTCTACCATACTTTACATACACCAACCACCCAAATGATTCCATATATATATATATATATATATATATATATATATATATATATATATATATATATATATATATATAGGGAAGGTTATTTGGAAAACAAAAAAAAATCCTAAAAATCATAAAAATGCATAAAAAAAATACTTAGAGATCACAAAACTTTTTTTTAAAAAAATCGCAGCTTTTTATACAAAATTGGTGAAAAAAAATTACAAAAAAAAAATTGATTTTTTTTTTCAGCGAATTTTAACAAAAACCTACAATTTTTTATAAAAAATTCAAAAAAAAATTTGTGATCTCTAAGTATTTTTTTATGCGTTTTTATGATTTTTAGGGTTTTTTTGCTTTCCATAGAACCTAAACATATATATATATATATATATATATATATATATATATATATATATATATATATATATATATATATATATATATATATATATATATATAGTTTGAGTTTATGGAAGCTTAATTTACACCAAAGCTAATGAAAATCTAAAAAAAGAAAATTGTCGATTCTTCCTTTATGAGCTAAAATGAATTACATGCACTCAACAATGTTGTGAATATCTAAACCGATATAATAAAACAAGTAACAATTTGGTTTGGTGGTTAGGGTGCTTAGTAATTAGAGTTAGAAGTATTATGTTCTATTCATGACTCCTAAAGAAGGATTTTACTTTCCCTACAAGTTCAACTTGTCCCACATTGACAAATAGATAAAACCTTGCCGAACATTGTTGATTCTCATTTCCTCGTTGAATCTCCGATAATAACATGCCAGACCAAAAAAACTCTGAATCACAGATGGAGACCTCGGAATTTCCCACTACACCACGGCCTCTACCTTGGCGGGTCAACCAGAATACCCTTCTGGTTGACAAGGTGCCCCAGAAACTGCACCTCGCGCAACTAGAACTCGCACTTGGAGAGCTTTGCGAAAAGTCTCTCCCTTCTCAAAGTGTCCATCACTTCCCTCAAGTGCTCCTCATGCTGCTCCTGAGTCTTTGAATAAACAAAGATGCCATCAATGAAGACGATCACAGACCGATCCAGCATCGGTCTGCCCACGCGGTTCATCAGATCCATGAACTCACATCTGATGATAACCCGATCGTAGATCAATCTTGAAGAACCAAGATGCACCCTGAATTTGGTCAAAAAGATCATCAATCTTCGGAAGGGGATAACGGTTCTTCACCATTACCTTATTCAACTCTCGGTAATCAATACACATATGACGAGACTCCTCCTTCTTCCTCACAAACAAAATTGAGGCACCCCAAGGAGAACTGCACGGTCTAATAAATCCATTCTCTAACAGCTCCTGCAACTGTGTAGACAACTCCTGCATCTCGATAGGAGCTAACCGATATTGTGCTTTGGCTATTGGAGCCGCACACGAAATCAAATCAATCCTGAACTCCACCTGCCTCTCCGGAGGTACCCCAGGGAAATCCTCTAGGAACACATCTAGGTATTCCTGCATAATAGACACATCGTCTACGGTCGCCTTACCCTTCTCCCGGGTATCCATAACATAGGCGACGAAACCCGCGCATCCCTAAGGAAGGTATTGTGACATCCCCATTTTCACGACTAGAAAAACAGATTTTGTTTATGCTTGTTTGAAAATCAGAGTAACATTTTACATAAAAGTGTTGCGGAATTTGTTCCCAAAAAAAAATAATAATGATTTATCAAAGCATTTCCATAGAAATGTATTTCATTAAAAAGAATCGGGATGTCATGTTCGATACAGATCAAAAGCATAAACATTACAATATAAGTCTTACTACGTTATTGCATATCTATTGGCCTATTCCGTAATCCCTCATCCAAAACATCATATCTATGCTCGAGCGCCACTACCTGTAATACATGAAACTGAGCGGGTCAGGCTTGGGAACCTGGTGAGCACATGGGGTTTTCAACCAACAATAAATAAATTTATTAATTCCAACAATCAATAATAACCCGATTACCCGTTCCCGTTATCCTCACATTACGTCCCTAAACATCTTTCATAAGGGACCTATACTAAGGATCATCATCGGGATGGACACTACTGCTAAGGGGGTTCCTCAGCAATAAATGTCCTAAGGGCAACCATGTGGGGGATGGAGTACACCGGTGAACACATCGTTCACAAACACCTACAGGTTGTGAGCCTACTAGCGTTCCACTGGACTGTCTAGAAGAGTCTGTGGTCATCATCTATACTCCGCTAGATCATTGGATCACCAACAACATCGAGGCCTCTCATCGATTTATCACACATCGTCTTATTACATCTACCCATTTTTACCTCAACATTTTTGTGGATATAAAATATATATATAGTTTAATTCATTTAAAACGTGTATAAGAATCATTCATCCAATATAGACAACAAAGTATTCAGATAATATGCACACATGGCACGTAGTTTATATTTAATACTTCATATCTATGTGTAAAATGAAAGAGACTATGCACTCACCTGAAAGGTGGTGACTCTGCACTCGAACAACGCTTTGTTATCTCAAAACAAATTTCCCCTCGAAAAAACCTAGTATCAATATCACTAGGGTTTAGTCTGACGTTAGCCGCGACTAATTAATAGTCTAACTATTATTATACAATATATTAAAGTTATCCAATCTTAGCTACAGTAAAGTAGCTAAGGTTTGGCATAATTGGCCACTATTATATAAGCGCGACACAATACTTTTCACCCACTATATACAGACGAGGCCAGACATGGAACGCCGGTAGGCAGGATCATTTTGGCATTAAAGCATTTCTAAAATCCAGCAACCCAAGCGGCCCTCCAAACTGGAACCCCCGTACCGCGAGTGGTTAAAAAGATATTATAACAACATTATATAACTCATAATAATAGCTCAATTAAATATTCTAAGGACCTAATAACATTACTAAAATTATTTAAAAGCTATACGAAAAATTGCGTAGGCGTAGGTCACTTACAACGAGTTTTAAAGAAAATCGGGCTTTGTTCGGAGCAACGTTTCCAAACCGAAAGACCATTTTTCTCGGGACTCCGGGAGCCTCGCGGGTTCCTTCGGGTGCTAGGGGTTCACATAGGCTTTAGGGGGGTTAGAAACCCTAGAGAGAGAAAGAATTTAGAGAGAGAAAGAGAATTAGTATGAATTGCTCGGCACATCTCGTAGCTATTTATAGGGCCAGCAGCTCGGACTACGCTGGGTGTAGCTTCGGATAAGGCTCCAGCTCGCATCTAGCTGGCTTGCACTTTGCATCGAAAGGGATAAGGACCGAAGTACGTTGGGCGTACCCGGCCTCGGACGCGGGGCGTAGCGAGGATGAGGTGTCGCAATCCGAAGTAGCCTCCGATCAGTGATGGACGGCCCAGATGTTGCCACGTCATCGCTATTCGCAATAGATTTCGCAAATTCGATTCCAAACTTCAAAAATTCGTATCTTCCTCATACGAGCTCCGTTTTGACGTTATTTATATCCACGCATAGGTGGGAACGTACTCTAGAACTTTCGTTTAGACTTCGTCGGCTAATTTTGACTTTATTTTAAAAGTTATATTATTAATAGGTCGGGACAGGATTGGTCCGTTAAAAATTCATAACTTCTTCATCCGACGTCCGTTTTCGTCTGTCTTTTTATCGTTATGCTAATATTAACGAGATCTTTGATTCTTGTTTAGGTTGTGTCGGCTAAAAACCGTTCGATCTAATATTCGAACTTCGGGTTGTACACCGCTAAGTCGAAACTTCGAAAAATCATAACTTCCTCATACGAAGTCAGATTTGGGGGTTCTTTTTATGGATGCTCTCGGTTTAACATATTCTACGACTTTTGTTTAGGTCGCTAAGGCTAAAACTCGCTCTATCGTAAATTTACTATTTACGCTTCCCGGTGTCGCATCGGTTCCGTCGCGAAACTTCGACGGGTCATAACTTCTTCGTTATAACTCGGATTTCAGCGTTCTTTATATCCCCGGAATCCTTGTTTCGACCACTACAACTTTATGTAAAGATATAGGGCTTATCTCACACTTTAATTTTGACACTTATTTTTATTCTTTATTAATTATATCTTTATAATTAAGTAATAAGCATTTAAATGCACATATATCACATAATACTCAAATAATTCCTTTTTTTATTACTTCAAAAAGAGTTACAATAGTTAAACTAGACTATTACATCATCCAAAAATGCTTAGCCCCGAAACCCAGGCGTTACAGATATCGTCTGACCCTCGCTGCGCAACACATAACCGGCCCACACTACGGTCTCTCATCCTGAATCACCAGCTCTCCGACACTTGGGGTTCGAATCCGAACTACCTGATGCTCACAGTCAATCACTTGGGGCAGCACCCCTTTGGCGGGGTCTAGGGACAGCGCCCCTAGCGGGTTCCAAGGGGCAGAGCCCTTGGCTGGGGTCCAGATTATCCTAACTTGCTTCCAAAGAAACTAATGACAGTCCAACCCTAATGAAACTCGTTAGTTTTTGTGATTCAATTTCTTAAGAGTGATTATGGTAAAACTAACGAAACTCGTTAGTTTTGGTAACCCTCATCCAAATTATCCTGACTTGCTTCCAAAGCAACTAATGACAGCCCAACCCTAATGAAACCCTAATATCGTTTAATATATAAACGGTTATTTATCATCAGAAGGAGGTGATAAATTTTAGCTCTCGTTTTCATTAAACTCTCACAGAATCTCTCTAGCAAATTGGCTTACGATTTCTGTGCCTAGAATCGTAAGTGTCCACTTGGATTATCCGAGGCTGAATTTCTTGTAACTCAGGCATAGGGTAGAAATATCAGTTCGAAAAGTGTTTCTCACGATCCAAGTTGGTATCCAGATCTCCACACTAAACCCTAAAATTCCCTACAATGTATATTCTCTATCCCCATATATATATATATATATATATATATATATATATATATATATATATATATATATATATATATATATATATATATATATATAAACCAAAAAGAATACATATATATACACACTAAAAAAATATAGATAAACCAAAAAGAATACTTATTCGATTTTTATAAGTTATTGACTTCTCATTTAATAAACCAAAAAGAAACTAAAATAGAAAATAAAGTTATACCAATCCGTAAAAACAAAATATAAATAGTCTAATTATTCAATTAAACGGCAGACTCCAAGTAATTAAATTGAGAAATACTCACAAGGAATATAACCGAAAACATAAAATAAAATATAAAATATAAAGAGAAAAATAAAAAGAAAATGCTAAGAGGAAGACCAATAGACCATTCTTGTAATTTTGTCAATCACGTTATAATATATAACTAGATTATGACCTGCGTTAAACGCGGGAAACGTAAAAAAAATTCATATAAAGTTATAAAAAGTCGACACAATAAAAAATAATATAAAGTAAAATAAAAAAATTAATATCTTAAAAAAAAAAAAACATGAGTTGACAATTAAAATATATTTCTAGTTGAAATAGTCATTATCTCAAAATCTGAATAAAATGAAAATACTTCATGAGAACAATGTGCCGAAACGACAAAGTCAATCGTATTTCCCTTAAAAAAAATAAGAAGATTGTTCCGATAATCCCACCATTTACAGTGGCGAATCTAGAACCAAAATTAAAGTGGTTCCTTATATTAATAAAACGGAAAAAAGTATGAAAATATAAATCTTTTGGCAAAAATAAGGTAGTTCTTTATGTTTTTTTTTGTATATAATTGTTGTATTAAAAAAGAAAAAAGGTAGCAATGGGTAGCTACGCCCCTGACCATTCATGTGCATCAACATTGTAATTACTAACATCTATTTTAACCCATCGATTCTTCGGCATTGTAATTACTAACATCTATTTTAACCCATTGATTTTGAATGAAAACCCAAATACCCCACAAACGATCTCTACCTATAGAAAAATATCTCAATTTTCCGTCAAACTTGATAAGCATCGATGCACATGAGTTGAAATCATTAATAACAGAAGATGCATATATCATCAAATATTCTTCTGAATATATATCGAATCGTAAAATGTCATTGTTAGATGTAAACCACATACGATATGCGGGTGATCTTATACATCATTACTTTTATTTCCTAAAGTCTACTCCATTATTGATTTGATGAATTGAAGAGATCTGATAAGTCGTCTTTCAATGTGTGTCAAGTAAAAATAATTGATATTGTATACGTAAATAAAAATTAACTATCTTTGAAATTGAACTAATTACGAAAATGTCATTTTTATATATTAGAGATGATTGTGATTTTTTTAATTATTATGTTATAAGAATCCAATTAATTTTGGTATGATTTTAAAATATTTTGGTATGATCTTATTACACTATTTGGTTGATTTAATAGTAAATAATATATAATCTATTTATGCATCCTTTGAAATTAAGTATATAGAAACGATTTTGTTTACAGCTATAATATATGGGTAATAATTTAGAAAATTGTCTTTAAATTTCTTCAATAATATATGGATAATCGGATTCTTATGACATAATAATTAAAAAAATCACAATCATCTTTAATATATAAAAATGACATTTTCGTAATTAGTATCAATCCCAAAGATAGTTAATTTTTATTTACGTATACAATATCAATTATTTTTACTTGACACACATTGAAAGACGACTTATCAGATCACTTTAATTCATCAAATCAATAATAAAGTAGATTTCGGGCAATAAAGTAATGATGCACAAGATCACTCATCCATTATATGTGGTTTACATCTTATTGTCTAACAATAACATTTTGCAATTCGATATATATTCAGAAGATTATTTAATGATATATGCACCTTCTATTATTAATGATTTCAATTCGTGTGCATCGATGTTTATCAAGTTTGATGGAAAATTGAGATATTTTTTTATAGGTAGAGATCGTTTGTGGGGTATTTGGGTTTTCATTCAGAATCAATGGGTTAAAATAGATGTTAGTAATTATAATGCCGAAGAATCGATGGGTTAATAAAGATGTTAGTAATTACAATGCCGATGCACATGAATGGTGGGAATATCGGAACAATCACCTTAAAGGAATTGACTATGTCGTTCCGGCACATCGTTCTCATGAAGTATTTTCATTTTGTTCAGATTTTGAGATAATGACTATGCCAAGTAGAAATATATTTTAATCGTCAACTCATGTTTTATTTTTTTTAATGATATTAATTTTTTTATGTCACTTTATATTATTTTTTTATTATGTCGACTTTTTATAACTTTATATGAATTTTTTATACCTTCCCCGTGTTTACCGCAGGTCATAATCTAGTTTTACTACTATTTGATAAGTAGATAAAATACAACTTTTATGGTCATGAGATTCTATTGCTGTCAAGACACCATGTAAAACAATAATTCCAATATTCCAATATTGAAATTAGAAGAGAAACGTTCAAAATAAAAGAAAAAACATCAGACTTTGGTTGCTAAGTTTGCATGCAAAAGTATCAAAGTGAATAACACATGTTGTTAACAATATATATTTTAATTTATTTGAATTTATGCAGTAGGCAATGAATAGATTTACTGAGAACATTTACAAATAGTTAGTTAACACATATAAGAGGTACCAATAAAGAGAAACACAACACATACGCATGTTAATTTGAATTTGCATGATGCATATTAGCTATTTTTGCTTGATTTATATCAGGTTTGAAAGATTAGAAAATTCATAGATGGATGTCATAACATAACAAATGATTATACGAATTCTAAATGTTTATAGAAATCTGAATGTATTCATGTACCTATGATTTTCTATATTTCACTTATATTGGGTCTGACCCTATCTGTAAGAGTCAATATAAATGTGTGTAGATGCAGAAATTCAACACTTTGCTTTATATAAAGAAGATGAAGTTGTTAATATTTTTATGAACTTGTAAATCTGTTTATGCAGGTTTATTTGAGAAAAGTTACAAATAATTAGTTAACACATATAAGAGGTACCAACAAAAGGAAACACAACACACACACACACATATATATATTTTAAAAAAGCACACGCAAAGAATGACATACCTTGAAGATTCGTAATAGAACTGATGTGAAAGTTGATGTATTGTTTTGTTCAATTTCTATAGTGCATTGATATAAGAACATACATGTGAAGGAGAAAACGAGAAATGTGAGAAATATTTATAATTTTCAAAATGCATACAATGAGAAACAAAATTGTTTAAAATATACTTTAAATTGGATATTATATGTTTATCTATTATTTAGTATTCCAAAGATTGGAATTAAATGATATTGGTGAATATAATAAGGCATGGGAGCTGATTAATAATTTTCAAGAGATAATCTGAAATCAGGAGGCGTGATTTTATATTAAATTCAAATAATTGTCAAAATTAGATGAATTAAATGCATATTTAATGGGATTTGATTAAATGATGGGTTTGAACTTTATAAGGGTCAAACAATTTTAAATGATTTAAAGTTATTATTTCCTTAATTAACATTTTAATCATAAATGTCGGAATCCGAAAAAAAATATTTCCTTAATCAACATTCTGAAATAATTTAAAAAAATCCTATTAACATTATGAGGATGACATCATCAAATTGATCCAACGGTGGAAAACTATAAAGGAAAGTCAATCAATGAACCTGATTGTTGAAGACGATGTGATCAGGTTTCTCTTTTAATATATATATATATATATATATATATATATATATATATATATATATATATAAAGATTTCAAAATGCAGACAATGAGAAACAAAATTGTTTAAAATCTACTTTAAATTGGAGACTATATGTTTATCTATTATTTAGTATTACAGAGATTGGAATTAAATGATATTGGTGAATATAATAAAGCATGGAAGCTGATTAATGATTTTCAAGAGATAATCAGAAATCCGGAGGCGTGATTTTATATTAAATTCAAATAATTGTTAAAATTAGATGAATTAAATGCATATTCAATGGGATTTGATTAAATGATGGTTTTGAACTTTATATGGGTCAAACAATTTTAAATGATTTAAATATATTATTTCCTTAATTAACATTTTAATAATAAATGTCGGAATCCAAAAAAATAAATATTTCCTTAATCAACATTCTGAAAGAATTTAAAAAACTCCTATTAACATTATGAGGATGACATCATCAAATTGATCAAAAGGTGGAAAATTATAAAGGAAAACCAATCAATGTACCTGATTGTTGAAGATGATGTAATCAGATTTCTCTTTTAATATATATAAAGAAAATAAAATAAAATTAGAAAATAGTGGACCCTAGATAATGAATAATAGTGGTTACTTTCACCCTTGAGGAACTGCTTGCTGTTGCAGGTTGCCTCTCGATTTTAGTTATCAGGTAAATCATCAAATTTGTTTTGCATCTTGTTGTCTGCTATTTCGTGTGTGTAAATCCTACATATGAACAATTGGAGGCACAAAGTAGAGCAATTAAACTTGAAATTACAAGATTACGTTTTTCTTCTGAGTATGGAATTCTGGTTTTCAATCCATGTTTGCGTGTCTTGGGTTCTGTTCGTACCAATACCAAGAGAAATTTTGAAACTGTTAGTGGTTTTGAATAGATCTAAAGCTATTTGGCAAGGCGATTTGAGGAATGACAATGGGCTGTAATTCATGGTTCGCTTATCATCATATCGAACTAATCTGTTTTACTAGCTTAGCTTTACCTATATTAACATGGATTGGATTGTGTTCTTTGTTTCAAAAGGATTTGACCATGGCTGGCTAAGAGTTTTTGTTGGATTGTTACTGTATCTGAATAATTGTGCAGCCAAACATGTTTCATGTTTGAAGTTGTGTTTTTTAGGCTTTTGTTTCTAGTTGAGTGCTATATATAGCAATCTGTAAAGTCAAAACCCTTCCTTTGGATGGATGCTACACACTGTATATATGGTTGTAATGGTTTGATTGTGGTGATTTCATAATTTATATGTATATAATATAAGATAAGATGTTTGTGGAAAGTTGATGATGTGTTGTTAACTTGTTAATTGTTACGAGGTTTGAAGGGGTGAGAAGCGGTGCAGGGGAAGTGGAAGATGTTCCTGAGTTGATGCAGCGTATACAATCATGGTTTCCGGTAAAATAAGCAACCCGCACAAGCGTGTTGTCCAAGTCATGGTTGTACGCCTGGTCTACCATCCCTATCCTCATCTTCAGTGTTGGAAGAGAAAGATGCATGAAGTTGGCGTACATGGACCGCGTTCTATACAGGTATCTCTGTGACAACATACCAATTGAAAGGTTTGACCTTATGATCGACATCGAGAACCAGGAGTCAGCTTCTCATGCTGAAAAATGGATCGGGCCCTTGGCAACCAAAACTTGTCTCAAAGAGTTTTCCCTCGCAATCACCCTTATTAATGGTGCCTCGTTTACGTTGCCAGATGAGATGCTCTCGGGTGAGAACCTAACTAAGATAAGAGTTTCAGGTACACATGGGGGCCCTGTTCTGATGACGACTAGCCATCATCCTGTGATCAAGTGTGTGTCCCTACGAGAATTGCACTTGGATTGTGTGTGCATAAGTGAAGAGGAACTTAATCACATATTTTCGTCTTGTAGCTTGCTTGTTAAGATAGTACTTTTAGATTCTTGCAAAGGGTCAAGACCATCAAGGTTAAAAACCTTCCTCGTCTTTATGAATTACAAATAAATTTAAATGATGTACACTCTACTGCTTTGGAAATCAGTGATGTCCCAAATCTGTTGGTGATTTGTTATCATCAATGTTATTTAAGTGTAATGGGATTACTTTGTTGACCAAAAGTGATCTTGATAAATATTAAACAAGTAAGGAAGGTGTGGAGTACACACTTGTTTAAGTTTGATCAAGTATCAAAGTACACTGTCATTTAGGGGCGAAGCCCCTGAACGAACGGGGGTCCGAGGGCAGCGCCCCTGGGAGCGGGGTCCAAGGGATAGAGCCGTTTTATGACCGTTTTGGTGGTTTTGTGATAGTTTTTTTATATAGGTTATGTTACTATATAAAAAAAATACATTAGAAATCCGATTTTTTAAATAATTGACCCAATTTTGACTTTTATTTAGTTGACCCGTTTTATGACCGTTTTGGTGGTTTTGTGACAGTTTTTAAATAATGGATTTTAGTCTCTTCATACTAGATCCAGAATGTTCTAGTTATTTAACTTCTGAATAATTAACATTCAATCCCTATACTTTTAATTAATACCAAATTAATTCTAATTAATTCCATATCAGTCAAAACTAGTTTCTAATTATCATATCAAACTATGAAATTTTAATAAACTATTTATCTGTTTCTCTTAATTTATATTCTAAATCGTTTAGCTCTTGAGGCAACTCTAAAAGGACATTGTTGTTATTCGCAATGTTATACCAATTTGTTATGATAATGGAAACCTATTTCCAACGAATAGATCGTGTTGACTCCTCCACAACCTATATTTTCTACCATGTGAGTAAGACCCTATACAACATTTGCAGATCCGTTTGAAGACCCAATTACTTTCATGGGGCACTCCATTACATAGTGGCTAGACTCTTCGCAAACGTAACACTTTTCGGTTTTCTTCTGTTGGTTGTTTGTTGCTGATATTTGGGCTTATTGAACTCCTTTTTAGGTGTCAAGCCTTTCTTGTACTTGGACCCATTCCTACCTTTATGGATAGAACCCCTACCAAACACATAGGACAAACTCGATCCAACTTTACTCTTCTTGCTTATTTGTGAATTTCCTCCTCAATTCGAAGGTGCATCAAAAGATAATCCAATAAGTATTATTTGGATTTGTGCATCATCCTCCTTGAGAAGTCTTTCCAACAATACGACAACGTTTTCATGATTATGCCTACTTGGAAGAACGCATTCAGTTTTGTTGACTAGGACTTGGAGTTCCAAGATTTTTGTAATGCCGCGTTTGTATTTTCCTAATAATAATAATAATAATAATAATAATAATAATAATAATAATAACAACAACAACAACAAAAATGATAATTATTATTATTATTATTATTATTATTATTATAAAAGGAAAATACAAGAGTTTAAATATCTAAATTATTAATGTAACATCCCAAAAAATCTAAGTGAAGTTTTTTCTTTATATCGATCAAAAACAACTATTCATTCATTTAGAAATCTCATCATAGTATAAACATATATCATGTAATTATCATAGTAAAAAACAAATAAATCATGCAAAACATTGGTGGATACGGTACAATCATGCCGAGCTCTTCCCAATGGAACCGGAAGTACTTGAAACCATAAACATAAAACTATAAGCATAAAGCTTAGTGAGTTGCTTAAAATACCACATATCGTACCTACATATCAGCTCGAAGATGTACGAGTCTATTTTACCCCCAGTCTATTTTAACTCAATCAGTGTTTTTCAATCGAACTGGTCTATTTTGCCTCCGGGTCTATTTCACTCTCGAATCTATTTCAACTCAATCGATATTTTTCAACTGAATGGGTCTATTTCACCCCGCATACATATAACATACAAGCATATCAACAAGATTCGCAAAGTCTGCTAGCATCCTACACATATAATCCAGTAGGTTGGCATTGGTGCCTTCGACCCACGAGTATAGTGAAGAGACTCACCTAAATCGGTCAACAAAAAGATCTCACACACGAGTCGCTAGTGTTGATATCTCTCCCAAGAATTATATCCAAAAGCCAAACCTTAATTAGCAATTAGGATAAATCCCCAACCTAGCAAGTCCACATATCAAAAGAAATACTATTTTGGAAAAAGATCATTTTGCCCCTCTAAGTCCTCAACCCTCACAATTGACCAAAAGTCAAACTGGTCAAAAAGTCAACGCACGATCCCCTTTTTAGCACAAAAATGATCTAGAACGGCATTCTTGAATTCCGTCCCATTATCAGTTCTGAGCGCCTTCACCTTCTCGTTGGTTTGGTTCTCAATCATCACCACAAACTTCTTGATTAGGTCAGCGACCCCAGGCTTGTTGGACAAGAAGAAAACCCACGTAAACCGCGAGAAATCGTCTATCACAACCAAACAGTATGAACTTTTGTTGATGCTAAGGACGTTGACCAGACCAAATAAGGCCATGTGCAACAATTGGAGAACTTTGCCGATCGAGTTGATTTGTTTTGGCAGGTGTGGCTTCCGGTGATATTTTCCTTGTGCGCATGTCACACATTTTTCAAATGTAATGAAGTCTTTGACTGAGAGTCCATGTACGATCTCATTCTTTGCAAGTCGATTCAGGTTCTTTGCGTTAGCATGTCCGAGCCGACGGCGCCATAGCATAGCATTGTGCTCGGAGACTTTGGAGTAGAGGCAGGTGACTTGTTCCGGGAGATTATGATTCATGTCTATGATGTAAGCATTCTCGTATCTTTTCGACTTTACAAGGATCCGTTCTTCTGGGATGACAATGTCTGGCTTCAAAATCAGACATTCTTTATCGTTAAAGTGAGTGGAGTAGCCCTTGTCACAAATTTGAGAGACACTCAACAAACATTGCTTCAACTCGGGCGTGTAGTTCACGTTCTCAAAGCTCAGCACTCCATTGGTAATGGTTCCTTTTTGAGTGATCTTTCCTCCATCCCCTCCCGCAAAGGAAACATATCCCCCATTAAAGTTTGAATGTCGTGCAATTGGGAAATGCCTCCTGTCATGTGTCAGGAACAACCGTTGTCGAGATACCATGGTTTGGCGACATTCCTCCGTAGATGTTCTGCACGATGAGCAGGATCATTTAGATTTGGGGACCCAGGTCATTACAACCCTGGGTTTACCCTTGACATTCATAGATTTATCTTTTTGATTTTTCAATTTAAACTACAATCAGATGCACTGTCAGAAAATGACGATGATTGGAAAAGTGTAGATTTGGGCACCCACTGATAATTAGGTTTTGAAGAATTCACAGGTGATTTAGAAATTTTTTTCTTTTTCTTTGAGCATTTAGATTTCCGGCTAGGGTTAGTTGAAGATCCAAACGCACCCTTTGACGAAATCGACCTTGGCTCAGCCACATTCGATTTCGGCAAAGCACCTGTGGCTTGTTTAGTGAAAACCTGTTTCTTCGTTTTAAGATCAGTCCTTTTCTTATCATTATGAACTTTCCGATCATCATCACGAAGACGAGATTTCGAGGACTTTCTCGTTAGAGACCTTCCTCGAGACTCGTTTTCTCTTCTCGATGTTGAAAAATGTACAAATGCCCTATTAGGACAGTTGCGAGCAATGTGGCCGATAGTATCATAGTTGAAACATATTTGCTTTTTATCATTAGAACTGGTACCGCCTTTATCAGATTTTGTGCTCTTTTTGACTCTTTTAACTTTCCCATACGTGCAAGTGCAGGAGTCAGATTGTGAGGTAGGTGTAGAAGGTGTGGATGTGCTAGTGTCAGATTCAGCAGATTTCACAAAGACAACACCACATTTATCAGAAACATTAGAGTTTGACATCAAATCATCACAAATCAAATCAGTTTTAACATACACATACTCATCACTATTCAAAATAGGAACACCAAATTTTGACACAAAATTATTATCAGACTCAATCTTTCCATCCTCCTGCTTTTCCTTGCTTATTGACAAATCTGCATGGGAAGTAGAAACCTTAGTATCTAACTCCCTAGCACTACATTATGTTGCATGTTCAGCAGTTGGTTTACCATAAACCATAGATGGCTCTCGGTCAATCTCCTCCTGAGTCAAAGGTTTAGCAGTGTAATTGTGATTGAATAGGGGAGGGACACTCTCATAGCCTATTTCTACTTGCTTTTGGTCCTTCCACTTCATTTGCTTTTCAATTATTGTTGCCACTTTCTCACTTGACACATCGAATTTTTTAAAGTTAAAATCAACATTTTCAAAATGTATCTTCAATGTGTTAAGTTCCTCAGTGACAGCAGCAAAATCTTTCTGAAGATATCTATAATTGACACACTTATTGCTATAGTCCTCTTGTAGTTTATTGAATTCCATAGTCTTGGCCTCTAGTTGTTCTTTCAATGGTTTTTGGTCTTTCCTAAGATGGTACCCCTCCCATTTAAGGTCCTCGTTCTCCGTCTTTATCAATTCAATTTGATCACGTAAAAATTTGACAGTATTAATACAAGATTGAGAACACGAGTTTTCATTGACCTCTAGCTTTGCAGGCTCTAGGGTAGTATACACCATAAACGCGAATTGCAGTTCCATTGTCTCCGCCTCTGGCTCCACCTCAGCTTCTCCTTCTGGGATGTCATTGATCTGGGCAAGGTGTGCATAACACTTGTATTCTCCCCCAAAAACATATAAAGAACGAAAACAAGGGGATATAAACTCACCTTGATTTGTTATTCTCAGTTTTTGGTGAAGATGTGAAGAGATTTTGGTCCTTGCAAGATTCTTGAAGAACATTAGAACTTAGATGGCTCTAAGATGCATGATTCACGAAATGACATGAATTAAGAGGAGATTTTTGAAGAAACCAAGAAGCTAATCCATGGATCTAAGCAAAAACTTATCAAGGATGATGATATTGGTGAAGAATCCTCTTGAAAGCACCCACAATCTCAAAATTTTGATGGAAGAAGGAAGATTTTTTGAGATGATATTTGAGAAGGTTTGAAAGTGGAAGTGTGGGTGTGGGTGTTGGTGTTCTTTTGGGCCGAGAGGATAAGAGGGTAGAAGAAGGGGTTTGTCTTACGAAAGGAATGATAAGAGATGCCTAAATACATGATTTTTTGCATGGATGTATGAAGGATAATACTTAGATGCATGGTGGGTAATCTTGAGTTGTCATCTTCTCCTTAATCCTCCCTTAATCTTTTTTTTTACACATGGGCCGAGAATGGCCAAATGGAATGAAGGAATAATGGTTTTTGGGCTAAAACTCTTGGCTTTGTTCGAATTTCATAGGCCCAATATTATATTTTAGTCCATTGGGCTCTTAAGGTGGTTCACGGCCCATTATGATATAAAGGAAGTGGTTTATGGTCTATTAGGGCTAATTAATTCATTTATGATCCAATAAGGCCTATTAGGGTTAGAATGAATCATTTTAGGCCCAAATTGTCCAAAATGTTAAGTTTTATGAATGTGGTTCCATTTTGAACCCAATTAGAGTTTCTAAGCCCAAAATAGTCGGATTGAATGCTTATTGGTCCATTAGGCCCAATAAGAAAATCCTAGTCCATAAAGAACTTAAACCGGGATATTTAGGGTTTTCAACTCCCAATTGCCTTTCTGAAATGTTTTGCATAGAGTTTTGAACTAGAATTGTGGATCTTGACTAAGTCTTTGTCATAGAATGAACATAGTGGATGATATCAAGTTAGAGTTACAAATATTATTATAGATGACGTTTACATGATCACAAAATTTCCTGGCTAAAATGCCAGCTATGACACACTGATATGTGCATAATTAGTTCATATTAAGTATTCATTTGTTAACTTAATTATCGCATATTATGGACAAAAGGTACTTAAAAGTGTTAAATTATGTTTTTCAGTCCAACGATGAAGCTCGGAAGCGAAAGGAAGCGGGAGAAACAGTTAGAAGATTGAGAATGGAATAAAGAAGAAAAACACTGAAAAAGGCATCGACTCGGCGAGTCAGATCGTCTACTCGGCGAGTCCAATCGAAGAATCGAGAAGATAATGACTCGGGATCCTAGAGAGTTATCGCAATACGGGGAATGTGAGAGGGACTCGACGAGTCACCACTTGACTCGACGAGTCGGATGCTATATTTAAAGATAATTCCACAGATCGATTGCAGGCGACTTCTAACCTAATTTAGTCGACAATTAACTTCTGTTAAGCCGTTTTGAGGGTCTAGAAGGCGGCCGGAAGGCCGTTAAGCTAACGGGAGCGGAGATCGGAAGGACTGGAGAGCGGATACATGTCGGTAATCATATGGGTTGTTAACGTGACCATGTTTAGCATTCCATTGTGTTACTTTTCTGTATTTAGTTTCTGATTTGGGTGTAAAAACCTTTTACTTTGCGTTTATGATTGAATGAAGCTTTGATTATTAGACTAATTGCTATATTGAATAGTTTATTTGTGTTTAATTTATCTTGCCAAGCTTGTTAAAAGATCCTCATGTGTTAATGATGATTATTTTCTGTTAATTGTTAAGTGAATTAAGTTGTATGAACATCTGCTTGATTTGCTTGTCTCTTATGATTTTTGATGACCATCGAGATTATAAGACTAGAAATAACGAATGTGAAACTAGAATTAATTTGAGAATAAGTAAGTTAATGTGTGAGCCTTGTTTGATGACCATCAACAAGAGGTTAAATTGAATTAGTAATTCGATTAATTATATTTACAAGTCTTGCTTGATACGAACTGAACACTAGGAAGCATGTTAGTTTAATCAACTGATCACTGTTTAAATTGACTTGTTTGCTAAAGGATTAGTTATAGTGAACGCGAATCTAATCATTTTAGGAATCGGTGAACATTGAATAAATGAATTTGTGTATGCAATTGTCTATGTTTTAAGGTGTAATTTATCTAAACCAAAGTACCTGAAGAGATATGCTTTCCTGTTAGTTTATCGAGAGTTGTTAATTGTTAGTTTGAGATTGATTAAACCATTTTCTTTATTATTTCCGTGTGATCTATAACCTATAATCAAATATATTAAATTAATCCACCATTCCCTATGATCGACACCCGACTTACCTAAGCTATACTGTAATCTGACTAGGTACACTGCCTATAAGTGCATAGATAGTCTAAGTTTGTTAGGTTATAAATATTAAAATTAGTGGATACTTTTGTGCACATCAAGTTTTTGGCGCCGTTGCCGGGGAACGGCTTTCAATTAATTTAGTTTATTTGATTATTCGTTATTTGTGTTTAGTTAGTTTTTTTTATTTTTATTTTTATTTTATTTTCGATGATATTATGTCACTTGTCGGGAAGGTTTTTGTTGCTATGTGCAGGAATTCGTGATCATACACATTGTTTGGTTTTACTTTTTGCATGGGTTTCGAGATTGCAAGCGATTAGGGAATTCTTGACTTGTTTAGTCTACTACTTTGTTGATTTGTCCAACTCGATCTATGAGGCGTAGTATAGCAAGGCGTGTCGTGGTGGTTAAGTGGAAGACCGGGCTCTTGCTGTTCTTGACTAGTTTGGTCACTTCTTGTTCTACTTTTAGTTAATGTTGCAAAGAAAACAAAGGAAATAGTCTGACAGGTCCCGAAAGTTTTTGTTTTCACAAACCACCTCTTGCGTGCAAGGGATTTAATCAACAATTGTAACTTAATTTCGACGAAGTCGAGTGATCGTGATATCCTTTTTAGTTATTTTGTTTTTTTTATTTATTTTAGTGAGTTTTTATTTTTATTTTTAGTTTGTTTAAATTTTGTTTTCCATGTTGATGCTCTTGATGTTTCAGATCTTTGCAAAACTTTTACCCTTCAGATGCTTTCAGAATTGGATTAGGAGTACTAGCTTCAAATGAGTTTAGAGTCATGGAATCAAAGTGAGAAAGAGAGTCAAGGAGGTGGAACTTTAACGTCAAAGTGTCGAGTCCGGTCCTTAGGGGTATGAGCAATTGAGTCTAAACATGGGGAACAGTTAGAGAAGTTTTTAGAGGCTAAAACAGTTGCAAAATACCAAGTTTTTTTCGTTCAGTGGCCTACTCGACGAGTGCACTAAGCTGACTCGACGAGTCGCCTTGTATTTCTACATATTCTGAGAAGGCGCGCTGGTACTCGACGAGTCCACCATAAGACTCGACGAGTCGTTCAAATGTTATACCGACGGACTGCTGATTTGATGCTGCTACTTGTCCTACTTGCTCAATTATTCTTCCATATCCATTCTTGAAGATCTTACACTGATTTCCGCGTATTTGGAGCGACCCACACGAGTATTGACACCCAAGGCATGGATGAGATGTTACCATGTCTAAAGTTGATTGAAGTTGGAGCTTAAATAAGAGTGATCAGCCTATCCACTGCTATCCCAGGGGAGTTTGTTCCAATTCCCTCTTTAGTTTATTTTTATGTTTATATTAGGCATAATATGCAATGAGGGCATTGCATCAAATAAGTGTGGGGTAGGGGGTTGGTTACATAATAGAAAATCTAGAGTCTTAATTTAGGTTAATTTTAAAATTTTGCATACCAAAAGTGTTACTTAGGATTTATTTAGAAAATTTTGGTAAAAAAAAAAATTAGGATTCCATGTTAGAGTTGTGTTGATAATTGCATGATAACCCAAATGTTTAGTTGAGCCTATACACGTTCTAATGCATTTGTGGCTTCCTTATTTCAGTGAAATCATGAGACAAAAACATGACCTTGCTCAGCCTGAGGGATGCAATATGTTTAGCAGCCTAAACCTGAAATGTATCCAGGAAAGTTTTTATCATTAGCCAATAAAGGTTGAGATTGAGCGCCCCTGCTTAAGCATGTAGGGATTTAAGAAAAAAATATATTGAGAAATACATGAAAAAAAAAAAGAATTGCTAGAAAAATTATAGGAATTTTGGAGCAAATAAAGTGAAGATCAAAAGATCAAAATTCCAAGAAATCCAAAAAAGTTGAAGATACCCGAAAATCAAACAATAAAGGTGATGAACTCAAAGAGATCAAAGCAAATATCAAAGAAGAGATGAATTCAAAGAGCTCCATAATGGTATCGAAAAATTGTAATTTTCTAGAATATGTATGCTTGGGTTGCTCAATTAAAAATACCTTGAGGGTAAAGAGGTTTTCTGCGGATGGATTCGGAGGGTTGCATAAAATGAGCATAGTTCGGGGTGAGTGGGTGAATGTTTATGAGGATTGTGAGTATTTGGAATATGGGGGGTTCTTTAGGAAAAATTTTAGACACAAATGCATGCGTTGCGGTCTTGGCATAATGGCTGGGTTAGATTGGAGTTGTTACACATAATTTTAATGTGTTAAAATTCAGTTTTGCTTGAGGGCAAGCAAAAGACAAGTGTGGGGTATTTTGACTTGATGTGCACAAAAGTACCCACTAATTTTAATATTTATAACCTAACAAACTTAGACTATCTATGCACTTATAGGCAGTGTACCTAGTCAGATTACAGTATAGCTTAGGTAAGTCGGGTGTCGATCACAGGGAACGGTGGATTAATTTAATATATTTGATTATAGGTTATAGATCACACGGAAATAATAAAGAAAATGGTTTAATAAATCTCAAACTAACAATTAACAACTCTCGATAAACTAACAGGAAAGCATATCTCTTCAGGTACTTTGGTTTAGATAAATTACACCTTAAAACATAGACAATTGCATACACAAATTCATTTATTCAATGTTCACCGATTCCTAAAATGATTAGATTCGCGTTCACTATAACTCATCTTTTAGCAAACAAGTCAATTTAAACAGTGATCAGTTGATTAAACTAACATGCTTCCTAGTGTTCAGTTCGTATCAAGCAAGACTTGTAAATATAATTAATCGAATTACTAATTCAATTTAACCTCTTGTTGATGGTCATCAAACAAGGCTCACACATTAACTTACTTATTCTCAAATTAATTCTAGTTTCACATTCGTTATTTCTAGTCTTATAATCTCGATGGTCATCAAAAATCATAAGAGACAAGCAAATCAAGCAGATGTTCATACAACTTAATTCACTTAACAATTAACAGAAAATAATCATCATTAACACATGAGGATCTTTTAACAAGCTTGGCAAGATAAATTAAACACAAATAAACTATTCAATATAGCAATTAGTCTAATAATCAAAGCTTCATTCAATCATAAACGCAAAGTAAAAGGTTTTTACACCCAAATCAGAAACTAAATACAGAAAAGTAACACAATGGAATGCTAAACATGGTCACGTTAACAACCCATATGATTACCGACATGTATCCGCTCTCCAGTCCTTCCGATCTCCGCTCCCGTTAGCTTAACGGCCTTCCGGCCGCCTTCTAGACCCTCAAAACGGCTTAACAGAAGTTAATTGTCGACTAAATTAGGTTAGAAGTCGCCTGCAATCGATCTGTGGAATTATCTTTAAATATAGCATCTGACTCGTCGAGTCAAGTGGTGACTCGTCGAGTCCCTCTCACATTCCCCGTATTGCGATAACTCTCTGGGATCCCGAGTCATTATCTTCTCGATTCTTCGATTGGACTCGCCGAGTAGACGATCTGACTCGCCGAGTCGATGCCTTTTTCAGTGTTTTTCTTCTTTATTCCATTCTCAATCTTCTAACTGTTTCTCCCGCTTCCTTTCGCTTCCGAGCTTCATCTTTGGACTGAAAAACATAATTTAACACTTTTAAGTACCTTTTGTCCATAATATGCGATAATTAAGTTAACAAATGAATACTTAATATGAACTAATTATGCACATATCACACACACTCTACATGAACAAGTCTTCTTATCTATATCCACAACATAAGACTCTGCCAAATTTTTTGTTTCAAACCGGTTTAAACCAGTTGGTAAAACCTTCCAATACTTGTTTAAATTGTATACAAGTTAGTATATAGTGTAAGTAATCAATTAAAATTCAAAATTAAAGTTAATATATTTGAGCTCTTTTCAATTGATTCAGTAAGATTGTAATAGCTAGACATGGTTTTTAATCAGGCCATGAACAACCTTTGATGCCCAGATTGAATTGCCTCTCCATAACATACAACCTAATTTCTTCTAACATTGTGATTATTGGTTTTTTTCTTGCATCTCTAATGACATTGTTAAAACTTTCAGATAATCCATTTCCAACCGCATCACGCATCGTCCCCTCTTGAAAGAAAGCTCTACACCATGATTTTGGGTTCTTTTCCATAAGGTAATCAAATGTTGTAGGATTAAGTAGCTGTATTTCCTTCATGGTTGCATTGAATAAAGGCTCAATTGATGCCTTGCATGCCTTCCAAAACATCCTCTCATAATGTACACCACTGAATTTTTTCCTAAAGTTGGCAACAATATGCCTTGCACACTGTCTGTGTTCAGCAGTACGCAATACCTCCTTCACAGCCTCCAACAGCCCCTACACAATTTAAATTCATTTGTTAAGAAAATATAAATACATTAAGAAATAACATTAGGTTGTATAGTAAGTGACATACCTTATGTTGATCTGACATCAGGGTAATACCAAAACCGTTTTCCATTTCTAGATCATCTTTAAGATTCTCCAAAAACCATTTCCAATTTTCTTTGTTTTCCACACAAACAACTGCCCATTCTATTGGGAAAATATGGTTGTTAGCATCTCTTGCTACGACACATATCAACTCTCCGCTACATAACCCCTTTAAGAAACAACCATCTAGGTTTATTACTTTTCTACAATTGCCTTTCCAACCTTGCTTCAGCCCCCCAAAACATATATAAAACTTACTAAAATATGTCTTCCCATCAGGCATACTGTTGACATCCATTTTGACAGTTGATCATGGATTGGATCTTCTTATCCCCTCACCATATGACCAAAGCTTGGCATAATGCTCAACTAGTGTGCCTTTAATTAGTTCAACTGCATATTTCTTTGCTCTCCTACACTGTCCCATACTCACATCAATTCTAAATTTTTGTTTCACTTCTTCCTTAAGTAGCCTAACACTCATTTTTTGTTTTTTTAAGAATTGTGTTATGAAATGGTATGCATAGTTTACAATTGACCCCATTTTAAAATTTCTTTCACAATTATGCTCATCTATAAGAGACTTAATCTGGAAAGAATTTTCTTCACTCATCCATGAAGCCCACAATCTAAACTTGCATTGCCCTGAACAACATTTAACTAAAAGTCTCATACTATCATTTTTTTGTAGCACAATTGATACCCTTTAGCAACAACATAATTACACAACATATGTTTTAACTATTTAGGACTTTCAAATCTCATTCCTAGCATGGGGTTTTGCTTTTTCCAATGAAGATTTTCATTAAAAGTTGTTACATCCTCATGAATTGGCGCGTTTTCATCCATCTGATCATATGGATCCTTATGAGGTGGACTGTTTGGAGTTGGCTGATCCTTGGGGTAGAGCATGTTCAAAAACGCATCATTCAAGGTCTTGTTCATTGGAATGCAATCTCCATCTTCAATGTTATCGTCCAAATTACCTTGCACTTGCACTTCATCTAGGTCAATGTCTCCTTCTGTCTCAGCATGCAACTCTTCTATTACTTCACCTACACCAGAAAACTTGTCCTCGGGAGTGCATACTTCAACTATCTCATCAATAATCCATTAATGAACATTAACACCAACATGATCCATGTACACAGAAATTACACAACCATAATCATACCTTACTTCGATCAACTCCTGGTAGTCTTTCTCAGTTGCTATTATCCTCAATCCATCAGGGAACTCAATATCAGGCATGAAAAGTACACATTAACGCATGTCTCATTTGCGAATCTTTGAATGAACAATAGAAATTCGTTTTTGTCCATTCCAGCAAAATCCACATCCTCAAACTTTTGCTCCGCTCTATCTAAGTAACTGATCATTGGATACCTCGTAAACAAACCAGCAAAATAAAGATCGATCTTCATGTATACGGCCATAGCAAGAATCTAAGGGAGACTTTTTTCAAGGAACGGTAGAAGAAAAGAGAAGAAAGGGACAGATGAAACCGACTAAAGAAGAATATATCTTGTAGAGGAAGAGTTAGTCTCATTTAACGATACATTATGTGGCATGTGATTTGGACGTATGAGGTGGCTTTTTTTTAATGATATGTAAAAGAAAACCTGCTGATTGGGATAGAGGTCACCGGGTGACCCCTTCACTTTTTAGAAAATGGCCTTAAAAATCGGTAAAATGTGAATTCATGCCCTTATAAAACCAAAAAATAACATAAGAGACCTTTTAAACTAAAATGTGTAAGTTCGTTGGGCTACAGTAACATTTTCCCTTACAATAATGGTCATTTGAGTTGTTTATATAGATATGAAAAAAAAAAAAATCTTAATATTGTCTTGTATTTTTTGTGCCAAATTTTATAAAACATTATTTAATGCAGTATCATTCATTTTCTTGGAAAAAATATTTATGCCTGATTTTTAATTGATTTTATTGCAAAAGTAATATGAAAATTTTCATTTAAAATCAAAATTTATTTCCATCCATATTATGTGTTAGTTTTTTTATCCCTAATTACAATGTTTAAGTATAACTTTGTGACCAAAGTTTGTTAGTTTTTATCAAATATATACGTTAATTCGTACCATTTTATTCACTTTTTATTCAATAATACATAATAGTTGATATAAATTTGTTAACTATCTATAATAAAATCATAAAACTATTGAAAAACTCTTTTAATTTTAAAAAAAATCTATTTAATTACATTTTAGTTTATTCTAATTGTCTACATAACAGTCTACAAATGTTAAAAAACAAACAATCTTTTTCTTTCAAACTACAGATGTTTTGTCCACCTAGATATGGTCCGCAAACTGCATACATTGTGCCTCAGAAAAAACAAAAATCTTAGTGAAGTAAAGATAGAGGATGTAAAAGGAAAAAAAGATGTCACATGAATCCCTCAAGTTTTATACACTCTTACAACTTAATGACCTAATACAATCATACAAGGCAAATCATCGATAATCTTCTTAAACTCGTCAATCCAAAGTTACCGTTAACTAATAACAAAATTAAAACTACTATATAAGCAACATTCAACTTTCTTGAATGTTCGCCAACTGTTGGTGCTAAATGAACATATATATAAGTTAGCTTCCACCATTGTTGTACTGTCTGTACATGTTTACGCTAACAGTAAGTAACACGGTGAAAACTCACAAATAAGATCACATAATCACTTTCCTTACTAAGTTACCTCCTCCATGTCATTTGTGGGACGGACCCATTGTTATACATTACAAAAATAGAACCAGTCCAATAAAAATGTACTATATAATAAAGACAGTGAAATAAATGTTAAGTGTATCCGTTCAAAATTGTAAAATTTCCTCTTAAGGGAGGAGGGTAAATCCGTCTTTTCAACTTGTGGTACCTACATCGACCCTTTCGTAAAACAAGATGTAGCCATGATCCGTGTTGCTGGAATACTCTTGTGCGGACCCGAAAAAAGTTTGCACAGCTGACTCATCGATCATTTCCACATTTTCATCATCAAAAAACAACCAATGATTATGGCTTTTCACGAGGCTCACGTAGTGCCCGTGGTTGGGCCCACTTCCGACGTGGACCACCACCGCGAAAAGAGAATATTCGGCGTCTGTGTCTTCGACGGTGTTGCTTAGTTTGAGCTCCAGGGGGAAGACCACACGGTATGAGAGCTTTTTGTAACGCCCGAGTTGCTCGATGTATTTGAATCTTTTTAAATGGATGACTAGGATTTGCGGTGGTTTCTTGATCTTCATTCTTTTTTGGGCTTCCTGCAAGCTTCATTAGAGTTCGCAAAAGATTTAGTTATTTCTTGTGTTTGCTGTGACTGACTATAGATACGTGAATAATGGCACAAATCAATGTGAGTGTGACTGATGTCAGTAACTGTCAAAAAGTAGTAACTCAGTGTGTTGTGTAAATGTAACGGTGACTGAAAAGACCATGTTTAAATTCAAAACAAAATCAACCAAGAACAAGAAAAAATCAGAAAAAAAAGGGACAAACTTTAAAAGCTGAGGGTTAGAAATGTCTTCCAACGTTAGAAGTTTTTTTTTCTTTTGGATCTTCCGCAAAAAGAGGAGTTTTATGAAAAAGAAACAGTGGGTGATGGTGAGGGAAAAAAAAAACAAACTGTAAAAAAACAGATTTTAGTCAATGGTACAAATCAACAGCTGAAACTCAGTGTGAGTGTAACTAATGTGAATGGGACAAAAAAGGTAAATTGTCAAATTTTAATAGTGACATCAACTTGGTGTGATAAAAATATGAGTGTGACCGATGTCACTGGAACAAAAGAGTAAATTGCCAAAAAGTGCAATCATAGTGACTCTTAGTGTGAGTGATGTCGATAAAACAAAAAAGCTAATTGTCAAAAAGTTTAATCATTTATCAATTCTAATCTCATCAAAATAACAATTAGCGTCTTAAAGTTGAAGTTTGCTTTTGTTATATACAAGATAGGGGTTGGGAAAGCTTTCTATGGCTACTTTTTTTTTATATGATGAGATGAGGAGGGCATTTACGTCTTTTGTACAAACAAAAACAAAAGATTAAGAGCAAGTCCATATTTTAACTTTTTGGGTGGGAGAAAAAACAGCAATTTTTATTACATTAACATGAATGATGAATCTTTGTCCAAGTCTGATGTACAAGAGTGTCTTTTTCTTTGGACAATCTGTCCATATCATAGACAAAAACCAAAAGAAAGGTCTTATCCAAGGCCAACAAAGTCAAACAATAAGCCAAAAAACATGATCAACACTGGAATGGAATAGGTTCCTTTATGATGTAGGACAGTAGTAGTCTTTTCACAGTGAAAAGAAACTGGTACTAAAAGTTGCCTTTTTGAACTTTGAAAAAAGTTTTGTACAACAACACTGTTAGCTGAAACAGTATAAAATAGTATCCAAAGTCGACACCACATAAAAAGGTGGGAGGCATGAATGAAAAGACGTAAATACCCTAGAGCATACATACCTGCAACATTTATCACAAAAGAATTTGTCCTCAGCGTTTAAAGTCTCAGTGGAACTGAAGTTCTTCAAACAACTAGTAATTGAGGTATTTTGCTCAATATCAAGGCTCAAGTCAAGGAAGGTTTCATCTCTTGCTGTTACTGTCTCACATCGCAAGCACCTTGTTTCATTTGTGAGTATACCCTGAACAATCAATCACACAACAGCTTTATCTTTTTTATCATTATTATTATAATATTATTACTTCAATGGCTGAATGGACAAAAATTAATAATAGTTAGTTCGAAATACTATCAGAAAAGGTATTATAATGGTTTTGTTTAATAATCATTACACAAAATATTCACGAGGCTAAATTGATAACATAACATGTCTCAAAGTACAAGTGCTTTTCTTTATTTTGCCCTTCCCTTCTTTCCATTAAAACTGTTGTGTATGGGTAACGACACAAAGTAAATGACCATTTTACCCTTATGATAATAGTTACCTGGAAATTCTTGTGCACCCATGTGATGAGTGGCTCTCTTACATGACCATTGATGTGAGAAGTCTTTATTCCATTAGGAATTTGCTCAGAAGATGAACAAGATTCTGGATCACTCTTTGCAGCACGTGATTCTTTCTCCAGTATGTCCACAAGTTCGTTTAAAAGATAATTTAAAAATTCATGGGCATCCTAAACATAAACACCACAACAAATCCATTCCAGATTTATAAATAATAATAAAAATGGTCAAAGACAAACAGAGTGTAAATCACCCTATACATCTACATGCAACAAAAACATGAATCTACAAAAAAAAAAATGCAACTTCTGTCACACAGACATCCCCTATCACTCAACAAGATCCTACCTTCATGTCATTTCTCATTGTAGCCCTTTTGGACTTGAGTAATGCTGCTTCTATGGAGAGATAGGATTACTTCAATTAAGAGTTTCAGAAAAGATAAGGTATCATTCCATTCCTACATGATCATGGAATGTAATGACTCATTCCACCTTTAGAGTACATAAATATGATGATGAGGCATAAAACAGAAGCTACAAAACAGCATTCTACAGTGAACAAAGATGCAACTGATGTGAATGTGAATGTCACTAACCAAAGTGTACAAAGAACTCAGTCTTTTGAACTAGTTATCAGATTATACTAAATTTAAACACATAACACCCATGATTGTAAACTCTAGTAACTATCAAAATTAACTTTACAAAGGAGAGAATACTATTAGATCTTCTAATTTGTATATTGACATGAACATAGCTTTACAAAATATTTTACCTGGTGCATATAGCTACGGAAAATCTCATTCTGCTTCTTCAATCTCTGTACAAAGCGTTTTGGAGCAATCACCCCTGTTTTCTTCTTTTGTGAAGTTATCTACAGAGCAAAAAAAACATTAAATTCCCATCTACAAACTGCAAAGATACTAAATTGAAGATAACCAGAAAAAAAAATGTCAGCGTTATCTAGTAAAAAGTTATACCTGTGTAAACAAGTCTGCTAGGCATGTTAACAGATTTTCTTCTGCATCAGCAAAAATTTTGTTGCTTGAATAATATTCTAACAATTGCTCACGAAATGGAACACAGAAATAAAGAGCCTGTCACCAATGAAAAAGAAAAACCAGTATGATTTATTTCCCCTAATGTACACAGACGTGCGAACATATATATCAATTCAAGTAAAACCAGATCACCACATACGAAAGTAGAAACCCTCAAATATATGGAGTTTTAAGCACCCAAACGCAAGAACTAAATCGAATTTCTTTCAATGACATGAACAGGAAAACATTAGATCAAAATTAATGGTTGAGATGTTTTAAAATAACAATAGGGAGCGACTACCTGCAAGACACTGTTACAGTAACATGTATTGCCAAAATTTTCGAGACCGAAGTATCGTTCGCCTTCTGGAAATTGGTCGCCCAAAGCTTTCTCAAGTTTGGAGCCAGCTGCACCCATTTGTTCAAGGCATCCAAACCCTTAATCAGCGAAAAAGGAAAGAATCAACCAAACCCTTAGTAGCTAGACGAGCATGGTTTGCTCATCAAGAAAGATGAAAAACGAGATGTGAAGCACAAAATCGGAGATGCGATTGGTGGAAATTGAGGGGAGAAAACAGAAATTTGCTATCGTCACTCATGAATCATGATTGTTGCCAAGCTGTAAACACTGACCGGGGCACGCACCCTTTTATGGTCCTTAATCATGGGTTCGACAACCTCACACCTTAAGTCTCTGTGGCCCCCTCACTCAATGCTCACTTGCTCCAAGTATACACAGGGAAATGGGGAATTTTTGAAGGTGGTTTCGTCACGGGAAAGATGAAGGTTAGGAGATAAGTGTTGGGGCTGAAAATAGAAATCAGGGGAGTTTGTCTTTTTGACGGGGGCCTTCTATTTTTGTTGAGGTCGTTCAGGCGCAAATGGAAGGGTATAGGGCTAGGGCTAGGGCTAGGGCCTAGGGCAACATAAAGCTTGTGTATGCACTATAATCTTAAATGATGTCACGGGAATTTAATCATAGCATTATCAAAGGGTTTAATACATATACAATGTTATAGGTTTAAACAAGGATAATACATATACTCACACAGAGACTAAGGAGTGGCATGATATACAATAGGCTTGAGTTATAAAACCGAAAAATTGAATTGGAATCGGAATCGGACCGGAACCGAAACCGGTATTGGGTTTCAAAATTACTCTTATCCGGGTTCCGGTTATTAGATTTCAAAATTACTCTTATTCGGGTTCCGGATATTTCGAGCATGGGTCCAATGGGTCCAGTTAATTCGAGTTTTTTAACCGGCTTTGTTTAAAAAACCGGAACCGGGTTTAATGGACCAGGTCCGGGTTTAGTGGGCCAAGGTCCAAGTTTAGGTTTAACTCTTCATTCCTCAATGTTTATGACTCCATCCTAAAAAAAAATGTTTCCTATTTTTACTCCACTTTGACTTTACTGTTGTACTGTAATCGTCTTCTCAATTCGGTTGTAATGTTCACAGTTCACAAGAGCCTTGATATGGTACTAATGAAAAAAAAAAAAACAAATAAATATCATGAAGATTGGAAATCTCTTTGCCGCAAATATTAATTATTTCTTTGAGAATTAATAAAATAAATGTCTATATTATATTTGTAAATGAAAACTACAAGAACCAGCATCTACTAATTATACATATATTTCTTTTCATTTTGGTATATTGTATTGTATATTTCTTAGCTGCAGTGAATCTTCTTTCGCTTGTTTATTCGAACGAGTATTAAGGAATTAATATAGGAATGGTAAGATAAAAAGAATTAATGGTGGATATGAAGTATGAACATACATTTAAATTACCTCTCAATTCTCATTATGTCTTCCATATTAATATTATACAAATTACCATCCATTAATGGGTCATTACATTACTTATTTTTTAAAAAAATATTGTCCGTCATTTATCTACCCTTAATGTCAAATTAGATTAATTTTTAATTCTTGTTGTAATTTTTTGTTTATTAATTTTTTTTTTATAACAGTTGAAAGATTATGTGATTGAGGTAATTACAAAAAAAATTCGGTTTTTCCGGGTTTTCCGGTTCTAAACCCATTTTACCGGGTTCCACCTTACCCATTTTGATATTTCCGGGTTTTTCGTTTTTAGACCCACTTTACCCGGTACCGTACCTGGAACCAAACCGGAATCGGTTTCTATATATCGGTTCAGTTTCCGGTTCTACGAAATCCCGTTAACCAGTTCTGTGTTTTCCGGGTCCATCCGGTCCGGGTTTGGACCCACTTTCATCCCTAGTATACAAGACACAATATGTATATCAATACATCCTTGTGAGGTCAAGAACGATCACTCAAAAATGTTTATGTCATTTGAAAAAAAAAAGTTGGTAAATGCTTAGTAATATGTTGGCATATTGGAGATTAGAGAGCATATGAAGTATACTACGTTAGTCTGTTGCACCTTTTTTTATAAACAAAGTGATATTGACCTCAATGTATTTTGTTCTTTGATGTTGTATGGGGTTGTTGGAAAGGTAAACTTGTAACATCCTATTTCAGATCGTTTTGTGATTTAAGGCTCATGGGTCGTAATCCGGGTATGAGAAGGTTTTGGAGGCTATAAAGGAGAAAGGTTTAGGCCCTTTTTGGATTTGGATAAGGTAGGTTGTGTGATAAAAGGGTTTGGGTTGTGCTTTAGAGCCCAAGGGTGTCGGTAAAGGTGTTGGCTCGGTCTTTTAAGGATTTTGGGTTTTGTTCGAGGAGTTTTAAGGCTTTGGTGTGTCGTTAGAAGCGTAGGGCTTCTCGCCACCTTTCCGTAGATATAAAGTTCGTTGGAAACGGACCTAAGACGAGGAAGTTATGGCAATTTGAAATAATTGGCAGAATTTTTCGTTAATGGAATAAGCTTGCGATTCAGTCCTATGCGTGCATGGAGAAGGGCACATGCATGGTGAGTACGCCCAACATAATGAGCAGAGTGTAAACGCTTAATTTTTAGGGTTTGGGCACTATTTAAACATCCTTATGAGATCAAGGCTCTTTCATTTTATCAGCCTCCAATGTCCTTGAGATCCATTTCCGAAAACCTTCCTAAGAGTGTTGTGAGCTTATTTTTGTGCCTTTGGTGTATTTTGGTGCTTGTTCTTGAAGAAGGTGGTTGGTGCAAGTTTGGAGTTCAAGGGAAGGCTTTTAGATCTAGACTATCTACTCCATTCCCAACTCATTTGAGGTATAAAGATCTGAACTTGCTCTTTAGAAGTCTGGATATATGGTTATGTAAGATTTGTCCTCTTTTTGATCTCATGAGTGGGATCTAGTGGTTATTATCAATTCAAGAGCTTTGAGTTGTCTCTCTTGGCATTTCTGAGGTTTAAGATCCTTAAAGTTGGCATCTTTAGGGATTAGAGTCACCCATGCATGTGTTAAGGTGCTTAATGTGAGTCTTGATGGTTATTTTTGGAAGTTGGGTCCCATTAAGACATACAAACTAATAAAACCACCAACTTTATCAGTTAAGGGCTTGTAATGAAGCTTCCCTGAGGGTTGGATGCAATGAGCTGAAGTGATTAAGTCAAAAATCGAGTTTTGGACCTAAGTAGTTACGCCCGCGTAAGGCTCTATACGTCCCACACACTAATAGAGTTCCCCTAATCATGATTTGCGTGTACGTTGAGCGTACCAAGAGAGGTACGCCCCACGTAAGCTCGTTGTGGGCTTTTTGAGATAAATCTCGTTTTGGGCTTTAAGTGTTGGAGTCTTGGTTTTGGGCTTGCTGTATTGAGGATATTGGTCAGAGGAATATATAAGTCTTGGACCCTTGTGTTGGGCTTGCCACTTTGGACCTAAACTTAGGGTTGGGCCTTGGTGGGCCCATTTAGTATTAGGCCTTAGTGGGCCCAATGATCTTGGGCTATTTATAGGCCAGATTAGTGGACCATCTTTAGACTTAATGCTTGGACTTGGTCTTAGATCCTAATCGATTTTAGTTGTTGGTTTGGCTCAGTGTTTGGGGTTAGTGTGCAGCAGCAACAGTGTTAGGATATGTTCAACATCCGAGATGATTCTTCTCACTATACTTACATGTGTGGTAATTTATGTGTGACCGGATGTGACAACCCGATATTTCGAATCAATATACTGACCTAAAAAGTCAAGAATTGTAATCTCTTTTGATATAATGAAATTATCGTCAAAAATAAAATGTTCAAAAGCCATCTACTGGATTTCATAAATGATAGGTATCGCGTCCAGGGTTTTAGAAATATAAAGAACACTAAAATCCGAGTTATAACGAAGAAGTTATGACCAACCTAAGATTTACAGCAAAAACCGTCAATACGGTTAAACGTAAAACAAGAAATTTCAATAAAATACTTATTAGCCTTAGGTATCTAAATAAAAGTCATAGATATCATTGAACCATGAACATACATAAAAAGAACGCCCAAATCTGACTTCGTATGAGGAAGTTATGATTTTTCGAAGTTTCGGGATAGCAGTAGACAGCTAAAAACTCGAAATAGAGATCGAGTGATTTTTAGCCAAAACAACCTAAATGAGAATCAAAGATCTCAACAATAGTAGTGCAACGTAAAAAGTCTGACGAAAACGGACACCGGATGAAGAAGTTATGGATTTTTAACGGACTTTCGTGTCCCGGCCTGTTAAAAATGATATATTAAAAATAAAGTCAAAATTTGCCGACAGAGTCTAAATGAAAGTTGTAGAGTACATTCTCACATACGTGTGGATATAAAGAACGTGAAAAACAGAGCTCGTACGCAAAAGTTACGCAATTTAGAAGTTGGAAAAATCACATTACGCCCCACGTAATGTGTTACTCCCCGCATACCAGAGGATAGGAGCCTCGTCCCATCGGCCAACAGGCTCTCCCATCGGACCTCCCATCCGAAGTGCGTCATGCATGACGTCCGGTACGCCCCGCGTACCGAGGGTTTCCAGCCCCTATAAAAGGGATGCGAGGGTTCCGGGCATAATTGCTCATTTTCTCTCCTTCTCTTGCGTTTTTACCCCGTTTTGCGTGCAAGGAATATCCCGATGTCCCGGTTTTCATACCCAAGTCCCGAAGGAGTTTTACGTTCCCGAGAATCCCGAGAAATCCACTTTCTCCTGTCAAAGTTCTGCTCGGTTTTCGTCTCACCTTCTTCAATCTATCAAGTGAGTTCATACCCCTATAACTACGTTTTCAAATGTTTGTAAATGCTTTTATACACTTTTAAAGGGGGGGGGGGGGGGGAATACAAGTACACACACGTGTAACACCCCAAATTTCTAATGTTCAATGAAGGGACAAAAGTTTAAATTTAGGAAAGGGACTCGACGAGTAGGTCCGCTTACTCTTCGAGTCGAAGCGGGATTCTGTCGCGGTTTAAGTGGCCAACTCGTTGAGTCGGCGGCTTGGACTCGACGAGTTGGTGCTGAAGAGAGAAAACCCTAATCTCGGGGGTTGTGCCTGTTGGATTAATGTCTAAGTCCACAACTATAATTGGTAAGACTTGACCCGACCCGGCATGGTCCATTTGGGTTGCATGGCATCATGCACTTGGATAGACTATAATGAGAGAAATAAGACACTTATGGTTATTAATATATTATAAGTTCTAGTATATTAATAACAAGAATAATAAGATTATTTAATTAGTATTAATCAATAATTAATCTAGGATTAATTAAGTGATAATCAAGTTGGGCTAAAACCCATAGGATGGTCCATGGATGCTCCATGGTGTATTTGAACCCATGGATCCAAGGAAATGGAAAGTCATGACAATTAGGGTTTACCCTAATTGTAACACTACATAAAGATCTTATTCTTGACAAAATCGGCGACTAGTATCATACTAGAGAGAGTAAGAAAGGGTTAGCCGATTTCATGAAGTGTAGATTTCTCTCAAGTTATTCCAAGTGTATTTGGTGTTGTGTGAACCATTTGAGGTGTCACACTTGGGGCACTAGGCACTCAAGCTTCATGAAGACTTTCTACATCAAAGAGGTATGTATTCTATCTTGTTACATTCATTGTTTTGTATGCTAGATTAGGATAATACCTTGGAAGTTCTTATTTGCATGTATAATAGAGAAAACATAAATCCAAGGTATTTAGGGTTGCATGTACACTTAGGAGTGTTAGAATGATCAAAACCCAACAGTGGTATCAGAGCCTAGGCTTGTTTTCTTGTTATACTTGCAAAAGAAGCTGGAAAATCGAATTTTGATGCTGTCTGCCCAGCAGACTTGCCGAGTCCGTGAATGGACTCGCCGAGTCCAAGGCAAAAAGCATCCAACTCGCCGAGTTGGTTCGTGCACTCGACGAGTTGGACCCCCAAACAGCATAAATTCGACTTTTTTGGCTAAAAATGGACTATGAACATTACCCAAAGTTGTTTTTGAACTTATAAACTTGTTTTTGATGTGGTAATGTTCATGCTAATCCAATTTCAAAGATAATTGTCAATAGATTCATGTTTTGTATTAGTTTAAGGTTTAGACTAATTACATGAAAAATTTTGATTTGAATTATCTTGTTCTTATGAGTTGCTTAGATTAATAGAAAAGTTGAGTGAAATAGTTGTTTTCAATCCAAATTAATCTAAGAGTTGATTCTAAAATGTGTTTTTGTAACTTGTCCTCAAGTTATATGAAAAGTCACATTTAAGTTTCATAAAACTCATAAATGTTGGCAAATGTTACAAAAATGAAGAGTCTAGTTCTAATTAAATGGGTTTATGACTTCATAACTTGTCCTCAAGTTATGGAGGACCAAGAGTCTCTTCATTAAATAATAAATAAATAAATAAGTGTAACCTTAATTAATTCCATAAGTTATAAAATAAAGAAAAGTTAATTCTTTTATTAGTTTAAAGTCTTCCATAACTTGTCCTCGAGTTATGGAACTTGAAGAGTTTTTGGATTAAAACTACTTTAAACACATAAGTTATGGAATTAATTAGTTTTGAATAGTTTCAAAACTTGCCCTCAAGTTTTGGAATTTGAAAAGTTTTCACTTATGAATACTTTAATTCCAAGTTAGCCCTTAGAATTTTAAAGAGTTAAAATTCAACCCTTATACTTTATAATATTATAAGTTAATAATATATATATATATATATATATATATATATATATATATATGTATAAGAGTAAAGTCAGTCTTACCGCTAGTACGCCTCATTCACGAAGTCGGTCTATAAGGTGGGTATAAGGTTGTTGCCTATAAAATGGCAACTTAATGGGTGTCCACTCTCACCCACCGCTTGCTTGACTGGTGGAGGGTCGTTAGCCGAACGGGTTTGACAGGACTAGATATCTCCCTTCATTAAAAGTATTAATGATAAATACTAAGTAACTAAACTCTTAATAATACCCAATCTTAGTTACTTAGGAAAATGTGAATAAGGTGCTAATCCATGAAATTACACTTTGCACTTTGTTTAAGTCGGTTAGTGGAGTGTGTGTGGTTAACCGGCACACTAACTCGTATTTAACAAGGTAGGCAAAGGGTAACTTAATGTTTATCATAGTATCGATGGAGCGTGTGTGGTTAACCGGCACATCGATTGAGGGGTAAACACTTAAGGGTACCAAGTAATTTGCATGGTTACTTCACACCTTGTTTTTGTGATCCTCGGCATCCCAGTCACAAAACCTGAAGGGCACACTCGAGATTGAAACATGCCATTGAACAATTCAATGAATCTCAAAGATCTAGGAGTTTCAAAAACCAATTAAAACCTAATAATACATTTCGTTTGTCTTGGTGGAAATTGGTGAATCGTCATTCACCTACCTTCAAATATTTTATAGCTTGGATTACGGCATACCTCTTCTAAGTTATAAAATAGTTTGTAGGGTCCTAGCCTTAATATTTCATATTGGGTGTCATATTAAGGACTTAAGATCAACTATCTTGAATATCTCCCAAAAGATGTCTGGTTTAGACATTTATGATCTTTCCAAATCTCTTGAAACAAGCTTTCCTAAATGAAGATGATGTCCCTTGGAACTAATACTTCATTCACCTCCTCCAATTATTCTCCCCAACCCACAAGTTCATGAAAAGTTTAAGGTCACTCAAGCCCTATTGGCAAGGCAAGGTCTAGGTGTGATCACATCTTGGAGATGTAGTCACATATTGACAAGCCGGGAGAGTTGGGTGTCAAAATCTTGAGAAAGTTGGTGGTTCAATCACTTTCTAAGTCACATAGTGAGTTCCTTTGGGACACCTATGAAACAGACTATGACAAGACCCTTAATGATCTTATATATTTGTTAAGATCAACTTCCTTAAAACTTTATGGACATTGAAAATGATGACATTGGATATCTAGTAAAGCATTCCCTTCCCAATGGAAAGGGATCGGCCATAGTCAACTCGGTTGACCAAATGGTAAAGAGAAAAGCTAAGTCTGTGATAGTCCTGTGTACCATTATCAAAGGGTCCATATGTTTATATTGCCAAAGAAAGGGGCATTGGTTGCGAAGCTGCCAAATTTACCTAAGGATGTTAAAGTCAATAAGTTTGACTCTACTTCAGGTAAAGTCCACTATCTAACTCTGCTAAGTTTCTATTCTGAGATTCTTATTACATGATGTGACTGGGTCACATGTTGATGTTTTAAGAATCAATGAAAAGTAAAGGAACTTAAAGAAAGAATATGTTGAATCTGATCGCGTAGATGGATTTCTATCGCGTAGTTTGAAGATCGGATTCTAGAGCTACTTCTTAGGAGTTATGAGATATTGCTTGGGAATAGATAACAACAAGTTTTCATATGGATTGTAAGGATAAGTTTTTCCGCAAAGTTTTAAAATAAAAGAAAATTTTTGATTTTATTTATTTTAAAATATCCTTACAATGGCATTTGAGGAAAAATTGTTGCTTATATGATTCCATTAATAGCAAGAGTGGAAATATGAAATTCATTCTTTCATTTGTGGTAATGTCTAAATTTACCAAATAAGGAAAGATTCTCATCACCCATGTTTCAATTGGACCGGAACTTGGAATCATGCAAGTTGTATAGCATGATGAATAAGAACTTTCAAGTATTGGAAAATTAAGACTAACTACTTGTTCACATGGATGTGTGAGTCAAGTAACGGACTAAGGGATCGAGTACACATTCTTGTGCACTGATTAAGTCCACCACAAAAAATCGATAAGATTATTCGTCATAATTTACTAAAGCTTAGTAAACATGATTATACTTACAAGCTTAAGTGTAACTCTGAGACATTGGAAAAGGTTCCAATGTATGGCAGAGCGAATAAGAAGAATCAAATTAGGCAGAAGGATAAAAGTTTCTCAAATCTGAAGAGATGGGGGAGTGCTTTAGTATCAGTTTTTGTGATCATCTTAATGATTAAGAAACCATAGCACAATTAGTTCTCTAAGGAAATCTTAGTGCATTCTTATGACTAAGAAGAGGAACTTGAATTGTTGAAATAGTTAAATCAAGAAGATGAGTCATACTTCGTTCCAATACAAGTCTTAGAGTCATAGTCCAAGATTGTAACTTGAGTGACATGTCTCAAAGAAGGTTTAAAACACTTGTCAAATGTAAGAGTAAAAGTTTTCTACTCTTGTACATTTGAAATTGGTAAGTTGTGATGTTTTGGATAAAACAAAGACCAACTTAGGCCAATTTTGTGAAGTGTTTGTCTTGATTAGAATCCACACTATCTCTTGAATAACTGACAAGAAAGTCTTATATGTCAAGAGGACAGTGGGAGTCTTAAAGGTCTTGAAAGTATCAAGAACTAATCAAGAATAAAAACCGAAGTTCTTCACTAGCACACGACTTGAGGTTTATAACCTATCGTGTTGACATATTTTGTGCCAATTCCAGTTAAAGTTGGCTTTGCATATGAGTTCTTAGAGTTCTCAATTTGTTGCACAACAACTTGGAAGCAATGGCAGGCCCTTGAGCTGCCAGGTGGCAAGAAATTAAGATTGAGTTCAATCCATATGAGTGTGAATTTGTCATTATCCTTGTCTTGTGTCTATGGTTTTGACAATTCACATGGATAAGAACACATACACCATTAAATATAAGTGTCATAAGGTTTCTCTCCGATTCATGAAAATGATGGTGAGGAAACACTTTCACTAAGTAGATTTTAGCTAGATAGCAATTGTGATATTTGCATTCTCAAAGACGTTAGCGGAGCGTGTGTGGTTTACCGGCACACTAACCTGGACTTGTGAGAAGTGGCAAAAAGGTCTAACCATTATGATTACGGCATCCCTCTTCATAATTGTTTAGACACACAAGTGTGCTATCTAAGGGAAGGTGTATGATTTTGATAAAGTTTTATCAAAACAATCTAGTATCAGAAATCTGAACTTTGGTAAGAAAGTCAGTTGATTTCTGAGTACATGTCAAAGCTAGTGGGAGCATAAGTGTTATGCTAATAATCATCATGTTAGTGGGAGCATGATAATTATGATAAGTATTGCAAGTTAGCAATGTTAATTATAGAAAACAAAAGTTTCAATTGGGAAAGAGTTGTTTTGCTATAATTAAGGGAGAGGAAATTATACTTCATCTCAAATCTATAAGCTTAGATCGTGAGGTTTTAATCATTTAGTCAAGGATATATATGAATTTCATGTTGGAATGGATCAACATAAGGAAATTTTGTATATGAGTCCATTATTTGCGTTCAAAAATTCGATTATGATTACGGCATCCCTTTTCATAATCTGAATTATGAGAACTTGGCAAATAGAAATGGAAATGTTATAGCAAAAGACTGGTTTAGTCTTTATGTGAGACATCATGAATCGATTCCCATATGCTTCGGATATAGGATCGATTACATGTGCTATATTCATCCTTTCTAAAATTTTCCAAATGCCTGGGGCATTAAGAAGGGAAAAGGTTTAGAACTGGATATGACTAAAAGGATTAAACAATTGTCGGGGACAATCTAAGGTTTACCAAAGATTGGTTGCTCAAGGACAGTTGGAAGTATAGTGATAATTCTGGAAGGACCATATTGACATAATCTGTAAGGAGGCAACTCTTGTTCAGAAGTAATAGTCAAAATGGAATCTGGAAATGTTTCAAAGTTAGAATTTTCAATCTGTGTAAGATTAAGGAAACTTAATGCAAGAAGGATGTTTTCCAAGGAGCTGATCTCCTTTGGAATACTCTGTAATGATTGTTGTCAAGTCTTTCTGACTTTGTGCATAATCATTACAAGAGGATCAATGCATATAAGTTTAGAATCTAACAGATTTCAGTAAATGACATGAATTTGGAATTCTTGCATTTGCAGTAAGGATTTGGGAGTGTGAAAAGAAAATCATTGAAGTTATGTTCAATGGATCTAGTTCACAAAGTAAAGATCATAGACAAACATAGTATGCATACTTGGTGTATGGCATGACTAGTGTTTAGAAAACATAGTGTACATGCTTGGAGCATGGGACAACTATTGTTTTAAATTCAAGAATAAAGTTGATAGCTGAAACAGTATACAATGAATAATGTGTAATCATATGGTGATAAATAAAAGGTGTTTTATTTATGTTCATAGGTTTTGATACCATATTGGATTCAATTATTATTGTGTTTCACTTTGCATGTTTTGACTTCCCGAATAAACTAGGTTATTCTTCCGGAATGACTAAGTTATTCAAACCATCCACAGTCGGTCATATGTTGGAAGTAGATATGAATTAAGACTGTCATGGGTTGGCTTGTAGAGGTCTAAGGTGTTGGACAAAGGGCTACAACACTCATGAGTGCTCATAAGTTCTGAGTATTGGATTCAACCTGCGCTCATTGGAATCACTTCATGGATTTTATCACGAGTGATCATGAGACGATAATATCTTATATTCTTCAAACCTAGAGATATGAGTTGTTACTATGAGTTGATAGTACATTGATTGCACGAAAACGCATTTGGTAACTCGGTGCTATAAAACGTGTCTTTGTGTATGATTCAACAAGTAGTAGAACAAGCCATATGAGTCGAAGTTTATCCATTCCTTTTACCTTCGGGATAAAAGCGATATCTGTGGGCCCCTCGATGATTTGATGATGACAAATGGAAGTGCTCGGCCGGGCCAGGACTGATTTAATTTGTTCAATTAGTCAGTCGTCATAAATTAGAAATCGGGAAACAACAAATGGACAGAGAGAATGATTATAATCCATGTCTCAGTCCATATGATATCTAGAATGGAGGAATATATGATCCCTTATCTAATGGACAAGTCATTGACAAAGGTCAGAGTTCATCTACAAGGTCAGAGTTCGACAGAAGCTTTTGAGAGCTACGATTGCCAGTTGGTTCCTGAAGTCATACGTAATAATAGTTTTAGACTTATCCAAGTGGGAGACTGTTGGATTAATGTCTAAGTCCATAACTATAATTGGTAAGACTTGACCTGACCCAGCATGGTCAATTTGGGTTGCATGGCATCATGCACTTGGATAGACTATAATGAGAGAAATAAGACACTTATGGTTATTAATATATTATAAGTTCTAGTATATTAATAATAAGAATAATAAGATTATTTAATTAGTATTGATCAAGAATTAATCTAGGATTAATTAAGTGATCAAAAGAAGACTAATTAAATATATGGGTTGATTGTGTAAATCATCCATACTTATATAGTGGGCTAATGCTCCATGGATAATTAAGTTGGGCTAAAACCCATAGGATGGTCCATGGATGCTCCATGGTGTATTTGAACCCATGGATCCAAGGAAATGGAAATTCATGACAATTAGGGTTTACCCTAATTGTAACACTATATAAAGATCTTATTCTTGACAAAATCGGCGACTAGTATCATACTAGAGAGAGTAAGAAAGGGCTAGCTGATTTCATGAAGTGTAGATTTCTCTCAAGTTATTCCAAGTGTATTTGGTGTTGTGTGAACCATTTGAGGTGTCACACTTGGGGCACTAGGCACTCAAGCTTCATGAAGACTTTCTACATCAAAGAGGTATGTATTCTATCTTGTTACATTCATTGTTTTGTATGCTAGATTAGGATAATACCTTGGAAGTTCTTATTTGCATGTATAATAGAGAAAACATAGATCCAAGGTATTTAGGGTTGCATGTACACTTAGGAGTGTTAGAATGCTCAAAACCCAACAGTGCCCAATATAAAGCACATTATAACCCACCCCCAGCCTCTTTGCTGCCCTTTTGAGATCCAGAAATACTAAATCGTGAGTGAGAGCCCTTGGAAGCAATTTGGAACCTTGATAAGTGATTTTGGGTGGTAAGGGGTTTGAAGATCAAGAGGTTTGCTGCAAGGAGGGGTGTAGATCCGGGATCTACTTCAGTTGGAGCTTATATTGGAGGTAATAATATGTTGCTTGTACTCTTTTTCATTTAGATCTATTATCATGTGAGATTTGGGGCCTTTTTGGTACGGATAAGAGCTATTTCGAGTTAGAGGTTTAGATCTGAGGTTGCTACTTCAGATATAGGCTTGTGATGGTCCATAATGTCATAAAGTTTCTGTCTAAGAGTTATTGGTGAAGCCTCTTTGTCACAAACCCAAGCCCTAGAGTGTTTTGGACTTATATATATCCTTGGTTTCACGTAAAGTTTGCAACTTTATGTATGGGTTAGGCTGTAGAAGAGTGGATCTATGGATTAAAGCCCCTGCATGGCTCGAAAAGCCTTTGTATAGATTGAGAACTGAAGGGACTCGACGAGTCACATAGGTGTACTCGACGAGTTGTATAAATATGTGTATGGACTCGGCGAGTCTGTTGAAGATTGCCTTGGACTCGAAGAGTCTGTTCTTGGACTCGGCGAGTCTGGTCGTAGAACCCAACCTCTTTTGTTATAAACTTTGGATTAGTGAGTCGGTTGGCGACTCGGTGAGTTGGACAGGATGGAATTTTGAGATCGTTCAACTCGACGAGTCTTGGGGCGACTCGGCGAGTTGAGTTGTGTTATGAGTGTTTTCTGGGAATGGAAACTCGGCGAGTAGAATCAACCAGGAAGGTTGACTTTGACTGAGGACTTTGACTTTGACCAAGAGTTGACCAGTTTGACTTCCAAGGGTATTTTGGTAATTCTGGTATTTATGGAATTGGTTCTTTGGTAGTGCTCTGTGGTGAAGTTCGTGCCGGTGGTCGGAGCAGCTTGGTCTTATCTCTTCAATCGGCAATTACAGGTGAGTTATCCTCACTATATCGACAGGGTCTACGGCACCAAGGCCGGCCCTTTATCGAATGGAAATATGGGTATTTTGTTATGTTATTGCTTTGCTAGATCTGCATCCTGGTATTTAGGATGGTGTTATATTAGTGACCTGGTTAAGGTCGGTACCTGGTATTTAGGCTAATGTTATGTTAGTAACCTGGTTAAGGTCGATACCCGATATTTAGGGTAATGCTATGTTAGTGACCTGGATAAGGTCGGTACCCGGTATATAGGGTAATGTTATGTGTAACGCCCACGTTTCCAGGCTAGGCATTATTGTTGATGTAATAGTCTAGGTTAACCCTTGTAACTCTTTTTGAAGTATTAATGATGAAATATTTGAGTATTATGTGAATTATGTGTTTATTTTCTTAATTATTATAATTTAATGAATTAAGAATAAAATAAGCGTCAAAATTAAAGTATGAGATAATCCCTATATCTTTGAATAAAGATGTAGTGGACGAAACAAGGATTCCGAAGATATAAAGAATGCCAAAATCCGAGTTATAACGAAGAAGTTATGGCCTGTCGAAGTTTCGCGACAGAACCGGCAACGTTGAATGACGTAAAAAGTGAAATTTACGATAGAGCGATATTTAGCCTTAGTGATCTAAACGAAAGTCGTATAATTTTTTAAACCGAGAGCATGCATAAAAAGAACGCCCAAATCTGACTTCGTATGAGTAAGTTATGATTTTTCGAAGTTTCGACTTAGCAGTATGCAGCCCGAATACTCGATTTGAGACCGAGCGGTTTTTAGCCAAAACAATCTAAACGAGAGTCGAAGGTCTCATTAATAGTAGTAAAACGATAAAAAGATAGGCGAAAACGGACGTCGGGTGAAGAAGTTATGAATTTATAACGAAGTTTCCCTGTCCCGGCCTACTAAAAATAAATAATAAAAATAAAGTCAAAATTAGCCGACGGAGTCTAAACGAAAGTTGTAGAGCGTAGTCTCACCTACGCGTGGATATGAAAAAACGTCGAAAACAGAGTTCGTATAAGGAAGATATGAATTTTTGAAGTTTATCAAATATTTTCGATATTTAATTTAAATATAAATTATCCGATACTATCCAAGGGGGGGAGTCAGCGAGCTGATCCTCATTACGCCCACCGTAATTCCAGATTACGCCCAGCGTAATTCGAAGTTCCAGCCCCTATAAAAGGATGTCGAGGGCAGCCGAGTTCTTTGCTCATTTCTTCCCTTTTCTCGCGTTTTTGCATCGTTTTTCGTACAAGAATTATCCCGAAGCCCCGGTATCATTCCTGAGTCCCAAAGCAATTTCCGAAGCCCCGAAGATCCCGAGAAGTGCGAGTCCCGAGCCGAAGCTCTGCCCGCGAGGAGTCCGGTTTTTGTGAAGATCTTCCAAATCTGCCGAAGAATACTACTTCTACAAGTCGTAGTGTTGTCCGATCATCTTCTGATCAAGTGAGTGTGTGGTTACTTTCTTCTAACGCATAATTATGAAGTATTTTATACGAAATACGTGTTATGTGTATATTTTGTGTTATATGTGTGAATGTATATTCACTTTCTTCTATCTCATAGATATGATTTATTCTCTATGAAATACATGTTATGTGTATGTGTCTCATATGTTGTTTTGGAATATGTATCGAATGAGAATGCTATACAGGTTTTAAAACTATGTATAAAAATATATATTTTTATCTACTAATATGTTGGGTAGAACATGGGTAGATAGTTGACGTGTGATAAACAGATGAGAGGCCTCGATGTTGTTTTTGATTCAGTCATCTAGCGGAGTTTAGACGACGACCACAGACTTTTCTAGACAGTCCTGTGGAACGCTAGTTGGCTCGCCGCCTGTGGGTGTTAATGAACTTGGGTGTTCATTCGTTGTATTCCATCCCCCTCATGGTTGCCTTATTTGACTTATATTGCCGAGGAACCCCCGAAGCATGTGTTGTCGCCCTGATGAAATATTCTAAGACTAGGTCCCTTGTGTTAGTTATTTTAGGGACGTAAAGTGAGACTAACGGGAATGGGTAATTGGGTTATTGTGGTTGGTGGAATTAAATATAATTAATCATTGTGGGTTGAAAACCCTATATGCTCACCAGGCTCCCAAGCCTGACCCACTCAGTTTTATTTGTATTATAGGAAGTGGCGCAAGGGCATAAGATGGATGAATCATCAAGTGGTTTTGTTTGCAAGTCTGTATATGTATATATTAGTTGAATGACTTGTAATGTTATCATTTATGCTTTATGGTCTGTATCGGAACATGACATCCCGAGTTTTGATTATATAATGAAAATACATTTCTTTATGAAATGCTTTGGTAAATATTATTTTATCATACTTTGTTTTTGGGAACAAATTCCGCAACTCTTTCAAATCAAAAGGATTTACTCTGAAATTATTTTAAAAGCATAAATGAAAAATCGGTCTTTTCTGGTCGAGATTTTGGGGATGTCACATTATGCTAGTGACCGGTTAGGTCGGAATACTGGTTAGGATGTTGATATGCTATGTGATATGTTAGACTGTTTGTCTGGTTAAGGATTTGTTATATGATTTAATGGTTTTATGTGCACATGGTTGATTAACAGGGGTTGGGTTGAGGCGGGTCCTACTTTGTGCTGTAGGCCAACATACCCATGGCGGACCGGATAATACACAGGCCCAGCGAGCGGTCCGGATAGGCTGAAGGCCCCAAGAGGGCGGACCAGACATGCCGAGGCTCGGGGACTGGACCAGGTTGACTGAAGGCCCGGTGTGGGCGGACCAGTCATACTGTAGACTCGATGTACATGGCTAGACTCGGAGGGTGGACCACGTGGACTGAAGGCCCGGTGCAGGCGGACCAATCACACAGTAGACCTGATGTGCATGGCTGTTCTGTATTGTGATATAATATGAGTATGGTTATATGTGGTTGGTATTTTGGGGGTAACTCACTAAGCTTTCGGGCTTACAGTTCAGTGTTTAGTTTCAGGTACTTCAGGAGAGCGTGGCAAGGCGAAGGCGTGATCGTACCGCTCCTCATGTTTTATGATCTATGTGATATGGTTCTGGGGGATACTCTGATGTTTAAACTATTTTGAAAACAACATGTATGAACTCAATGGTTTTTGAATGAGATAAAATGTTTTAATTTTGCTCAAATTTTATGGTCGCTACAAGTTGGTATCAGACCCTTGGTTTGAGTGAATTGGAGGAACATTCGCGTGACTCCAGTCTCAAATCAAGGAAAGGTTTTCAAAGTGAATTCTAAAATGGTTTTCAAAATAATTAAAAGAGGATGCGAAGTGTATGATCAACCGAAGCCAGTAAGTAGACCCCAAAATACCATACTGTTATTTGATATTGTGATATGTTAGAACAACATGCTAGTACTAGGCTAGGGATCTTTAGGAATTGCATGATAGAATTGCCTGATTTCATGATGCCTATTAGCCTAGGGTTTTCCTTATATGAGATTGACATCCTTACTGTAGTTGTTTAGTGTATGCATTATGGCTATGCATAATCAAGATCTTATAGCCTGAGAATGCTTGATTCGACCTTAGGGTAGGATTGGATATTCGAAAGTCTATCGGGTCCAGCATTATGTGTGGCTAGTATACACTAATGCTACAGGGTTGGTGGAAGTTTCATGGATTGGGTAAGTAGTGAGAGGCCGGGAGGCCAGCTATGAGATGTTTAGCATTCCTCTAGGAGTGAGGATTTAAGCGCTCGCTATATTTATGTATATTGTTATGGCGTTGTGATGATACTTGAAACAAATATGGGTAGGTGTGGAAGGTAGTATGGGCCCGTACTACTGAAAGCACAGGACCCATACGCGTGGCAAGGAAGTCACAACCCCTAGGGTTGGGTTTTGGAGTTGTTTCCCTGTTATTATATAGGTTATTAGAGATCTTTTGGTGTATTGCCAGAATGGTGGTCACGAGACGTCTTGTGACCGGATCCAGGTTAGGATCGGGAGCTGGCAGCCAAGATAGGCCAGCATTGTCAGGGGATCGTGTCTGGGGGATCCTCCGGGGGGAGATGATCGAGATTGTTCAGGGATAAATTCCGAAGATGATTGGGTCTTTCAAGACCGCCATGGTTGAGTATTTTGTCGAGTGTCATCCAGACATTACTGAGATGGTTGCCGCGGCAGCTTTGGCAGCTGTAACGACGACAAAGGAAGGAGCTGGTCGAGCTTCCTAATTCTGGGACATATTCTGATGAGCAGAGTGTTGCAGTTATTTGGGATCAGGAATATGATCGGTACTCGTTATATTCTGCGGGTGGAGCAGGAGAGGTTAGCAGGAAAGTTATAGATTTGAGGCTCGGGGGTTTTGCTCGAGGCCGGGAAACTCCGAAAAGGAGTGATGATTATGTTCAGCTGGGGTTTTGCAGCTGGAAGTGAAATGGTTAAATTGATGGATTGGACCGTCGTTTGTAGGGCAAGGATTGCACCCTCTCAGTTTCCAAGCTCGAAGGAGTGAGCAGGCTTGTGACCCCAGGATCAGTTGTATTCCAGCTCGAGGTCAGTTGGTTGTAGGAACATGCAACATTATTTCAGTGTCGGTGAGCTCAGGACGGTCGGTGTGGCATAAGTGTTTGTGAGGTCCGGTTTTCCTTGGATCTCTTGTATCGGATGGAAAGGATTGATTGTGTGATCTATTGCACTTTTGGGACTGTAGACTATGTCTTGGGAGTGGTTTGTAGCCCGGTTCAGGGCAGAGGTTGTTTCAGCTGCTACCGTTCAGTTGTGGGCGTTTGAACTGGCGAGTGAGTCAGGGTGTGAACCCTGAAGAGAATGATTTCTAAAGCCCGAGAGCGGGAAGCTTGTTTGGAACACCTTTGGAAAAAGGGGTTTTATGTGGGAGGCCTGCGGATGGGGTCCCACAAAAGGGTTATTCATCATTGTCAGGATTCAGTGGTTAGCAACCGTTAGTGATTGACATACTAAAGCACCCAGAGAAGTAACTCGTTGCCGAGGTATTAGTTGGAGCATCTATCTTGTGGTCTTCAGGACGTGAGTGTGGTGTCATTCACGCATTAGGGGCTGTCGGTTTCACTGGGATTCAGGAAGCGATCGTCTAGTTCTTAAAAGTATGTGATGAGTCGGGTCTAGCTAGCAATGGAACCCTAGTGGGAAAGTGTTGGTTGTCATCGGATAAATTGTTGGGAAGTGAGGAGGAATGAGAATTCTCCAATTATCATGTATTATGAAGGCTTAGTCGAATCTAATTGGGGGAGTGTCACCCCGAGATGCTGAAGTTTGAACCGGGGATAAGTTTCACAACCCGACAGGGAGAATGGAGGCCCTATTGGCTACTTAGTTTGAGGGTTGTGTTGATTGGGGGAGGGGGGTTAGACAAAACTCCCCAGCATAAGAACACGTCTTCTAAATGCTTGATAACAGAAGCCATGGAACCAGGTTGGGGTCCTAGTCAAGAATCGAGTTCAATTCGAGTTTTCGGTCGAGGGGGTGCTCGACTCTGAGGGTTTTGTTAGATGCCAGGGCTCAACAGTGCATTCAACATGGGAGTGTCGGTTATTTAGCGTGTATGGTAGACACGTGGGCCAGGGAACAGACCTCAGATTTCCTAGAAGGTGGACGATCGACTGAAGGCCTGGTAGGGCGGTCCAGTCATGCTGAAGACTCTGTTTATGTTTGTAGATCTATGTTCGGGTATTGAGTAGGCTTCTACGCTTTAGCACTCAGTAGGTCTGTTCCACGTATTGAGCATGCTGCTAGAGTAGGCTGAGGACTCCGGTGTATCTTGGTTGATCGGAAGTTGTCATTAGTGGTCGGACGAAGTTCAAAAGATCTTGGTGATCTCATCAATTCGGAGTGTCTCCAAGGTTTCATCTTCTTCAATCGGGTAATACTCCAGTTGGGGACAGAGAGTGGATCCGAATGGGTGTTTTAATTAAAATGTTGGATCCATCAGTGTTTTAGCCGAACATGTGGTGATAAACACATGGGGCAGGGATCAGACCATGATTTTCAGAGAAAGTGATTGATTGTTGTGAGGCCTAGGGTTAGGCCGGAATGTGAGTATATGGAATAGAGCTGGAGTTTGGAACCCCAAGAGGGCGAGAACAATATGCATGGGAGAGATTCCTAGAAATAATGGTTCAGGGTGATGTACGGAAATTTTGAGCGGTCCGGATAGACTGAAGGCCGGTGGGCGTACCAGTCAGGCCGAAGGCTCGAAGAACGGTTCAGAAAGGCTGAAGGCCCAGAAGGGCGGTCCAGACATGCTGAAGGTTATGAGGTGGTCCAAATAGGCTGAAGGCCTGGTAAGGCGGTCCAGTCATGCTGAAGACCCTGTGTGTGTGTTAGTAGACCTGTATGCGGAGAATGAGTGAGTATGTCGCCATGAAATAGTAATCGATAAGGTCTGGCCCCAAGTATTGATCATGATGATGGAGTTGGTTGGAGGCCGTGCGTGGGCCTAGTTCGTTATGTGCTCGGATTCGGAGTATATGAGAGTTCGAGAATAGCAGTTGCTCTACATGGTTAGTGTAGAGTGGAGTTTAGCTCAGTGTCACTTATAGGTTCGGTAAGGGTTGTTGAGTAGACTTCCTGGAAAGGAAATGTATGTAGCTCTGGAAGGAGTGTGGGTCCTCTGAAAGGAAGGCAGCAGAGTAGTTTGATGGTCGAAAGTGTTCCAGCTATTGGTAGTAAGCACTAGGATTATACCAGATATATGGAAGCACATACGGGTTGGATACCCATTGAGGTTATGACAATGTTGGATGATGCGCAAGCATGTTTTCAGTCTCCTTGGAAAAGGAGGAGGATAGTGGTTCCAGATTGGAAATTAGGACAGAGGAAGGTGAGTCAGCAGGATAATAGACTCGGGAGTAGTCTATACCAGTGCTGAGGACTATATAAGGATATTACAGTAGGAGGTCAAGGACCTAGAAATCGTGATAGGGAGGTGTGAGTGGGTTGCACTCTGTTGTGTCGAACCGAAGGGTTCGAGGGTGACGTAAGGACAAGGTCCTTAGTTCCGGGTATGGTTGTAGACTTGAGTTATGTATGTGGAGGTATTCCAACCTGGGGTATTCTATCATGAGGACGACCGGACCCTATGATTGATTGGACCTGGTGTGTTTGTGAAAGGCCCTGTGTAATGGTTTGGTCTAGGTATAATAGCTAGTGGTAGGGGTTGTGTATGAAAAACAATTTTGTATTAGTTTGCGGTTGTACTTGAGTTTATGGTCGTAAACTGCTCACGGTCATAAGGACTATTGTAACAAACCGTTATTTCAAACTTATGTAATAGTGTAGGTCAAATTGTTCTTCTTTTTAATTAAATAAAGAGAAATTTTGGCATACTATGTATATTTACATAATTGACCTAAAAAAAAATAAATTATTAAATAATCTCAATTGGGTTGAACCAAGTGATAGAGATTGTAACAAGGTTTCCAAAAATATAAGGAACACTAAAATCCGAGTTATAACGAAGAAGTTATGACCAATCGAAAATCCGCGACAAAACCGACAAAACACTGTTCAGTGTAAAAATTGAATTTTTGATAAAAGGCTTTCTAGCCTTAACAATCTAAATGAAAGTTATAGTTTATGTTAAACCGAGAACTTTCTTAAAAAGAACGCCAAAATCTGACTTCGTATGAGGAAGTTATGATTTTTCGAAGTTTCAGTATAGCAGTGTACAGCTAAAAACTCGAAAAAAAGATCGAGTGGTTTTTAGCCGACACGACCTAAACGAGAATTGAAGGTCTCGTCATTAGTAGTACAACGGTAAAAAGACAGACAAAAACGGACGTCGTATGAAGAAGTTATGAATTTATAACGGATTCACGTTTCGGCCTGTTTAAAATAATAATATTAAAAATAAATTCAAAATTAGCCGACGAAGTCAAAACGAAAGTCGTAGAGTATAATTTTAGCTACGCGTGCATATAAAGAACGTCAAAAACGGAGTTCGTATGCAAAAGTTATGAATTTTACAAGTTTTGGCAAAAAAATAACGAAAAATAGAAATACCCGGGAAAATTCGCATGAACAGTACCGCCACGTCACCCCTCGCATGCGAGCCTCCACGTGTCGGCTGCTGAGTGGACCGAAGTCTCGCGTGTCACCTCCTGATTCGGCCACCTCTGTGGTCCAATCCCACTCGGACAGCCTCGCATGAAGACACACCGGAGATGCTCCTCGCACGCGCCTCGCACCATCCTCGGACACCCCTTCGCACGTGGCTTCTTTGCATTGGACCGAGGGCTAGACCAATCCGAGCCTACCACCTCCGAACCGAAGCTGCTTCCTTTCGCAGAATGTCAGCCTCGCATAGCCTCGCACAAGCTTCGGATCCGAGGCTTTGGCCTATATAAGGCATGCGAGGGTTTCCGGATATTTTACACTTTTCACCCCAAATTTTACTCTCTCACTTTTTCCACACCCTTAAGCTTATATACAACCCTTAAAGCCCCGGTATCAAGACTCGAGCCCGAAGTAAGCCGTGAAGCCCCGAAATTCTCGAGAATTCATCCTCTCTCCTGTCAAAACTCTGCCCGATTTGAGCCGGTTTCTCGACAAATAAACTCCTTTCGTGAAACGAAACCCTGTCCGAATTACCAACTATCAAGTGAGTTCATACCCCCGTATTTTCATAATTTCTACTGTTTTAAGGGGGGAAATACAAGTATAACACAACAACTTTGTGTTATAAATTAATGATTTCAAATCACGATAAAATGATTTTAAAGCATCGAAAATACTTCAAATTTTGAACTCTTTTATAAACTTATATTTTTCCCAAATATACATATTTGTATATATAATTTAATATAAATAAGATTTAAAAGGCTTAGGACTAATAATTCATTCTAGGTCCTTTTCCTTGTTTGGATGTGGACTTATAGTACCCGTTATTTGTCCGAAGGTCGTTCAAATTTTACTTATATTTAAAATTGTATATGTATATAAAATTAAAAGTTATTTCATCAGTTTAATCACCCTTTGTAACATGTTGAGCAAAGGATTACATGCAAAAATAGTTAGTTACCAATTCATAAAGTACATATAAATTATAATAGGTATAATTTATGATACATAGAGCGATAATTCATATGAATACACTGTTTTACATGCAACAAGGGTTTTAATTCAAAACAAATCAAGGGTTTACACTTATCAAATACATGTTCGTGATACTAAGTCAAGAACATACTGTCAATCATTTATTTCAGAATGATTGGGTTTTCATAACTAATATACATGTAACGTTTATATGCTTTTTATGAGACATTCAATTCAGGTTGTTTAGATTCAGTTTAGACAACCAAGGTAAAGCCCTGACATTATAACCAGAATCTCCAGTCCGGGGATCGAAACAAGTTGTGTGTAGATCTATATCGGGATTGACAACCCCGCACTCAGGCTGCTAGCTACAGTCAGGCATACATGCCAATGAGTGGCAATTGTTATCAACAGTTTAAGCGCTCATCAGGCGTTTGTTTCAGGCGTTCATGTCTTAGTATGGTTATAATAACTCATTAAAAAGATATTAACAACACGTTAGTGTATAAACAACTAAACGTAAGTATATCTTCAAAGTACCAGTTTACAAAATGCAAAGTACAATGCTATACTATAGTTTTCAATAACAGCTGGTGAAGCCAGGCACACTCTCAAATACAAGTTTTACAAATACAATGGTTTACAAATAAGACGGTTTTATAGGAATAAAACTACTTTTCACATACCACAGAAAATATGGGATTTTCTAGAAGTGTTTTCATATTCAAAATACAAATACACCCATTCAAACATAAAGACTTATGTACTCACTCAACTTATTGTTGATACTCTCTTTTCAAATTACTTGTATTATCAAGGAAATAATAACAGGTACTCCCCGAGCTTTTTGAGAAGATGAAGCCATTAGGAGTCTTATCTTCTTCCTTTGTATAACTGTTTTGGTTTCAATATACAATGATTTAACACATGTAAATATTATACTTTTAAATACAATGGTTGTTTCTACTTTGATTACTATGATGCATGTGTTGTGATACTACAGATGAAGTCCTCCACCCCCGGACGTTTCCGCCGTCTGGTTTGGGGGTGTGACAACTATAAATAGGGTGTTGTGTCAGATGTTTTAGGTTGTTGATACCTTTCGTATTTTCCAGTTCCACCAAGTTGTATTCGACGTTTTAAGGCTATAAAGCGTATGCAAGCTTGGTTTGTTCTTTCTTAGCTTATTATTTCGTATTGTGTGGTTGCTATTTGTCTTTGATCATTGGTAGATCCGATTTTTGGACTTTACAATTGGTATCAGAGCGGGACCAGTGTCAAAGGCATCTTGCAGTTGCGTATTTGTGGTTATCGTTCTTCACAGCGAAAAAGGGTTTTTGTTCCAGTCGAAATCTGAGATTTAAGAAGCTTTTGGTCCAAGCTTACGGCCGTAAACATCGAGTTCACGGCTGCAAGCTCTTCAAGCTCCTTCACCGCAAACAGAGTTCTTTACCAGTGAATCAAGTTTTGATTTAAGAGTGCTAATATTAAAGATCATAGTTAATCACATTAAATCATTAAAAATAAAATAAAATTTTGACAATAAATTTTTGATAGTAAATTTTTGACAGTAAACAATTGGCCGTAAATCGATTTCTGATTAATTACCGTTGAAAATTTTGTTCCGAAATTTTGCCGAGTTTACGGTCGCAATCATTTTTTGACAGTAAACAAAATTTTGGAAGTTAATTATTAAATTTCGGAAGTTAACTATTGGCAACAAACGTTTTTCTGAAAAATAATTTTTTTTGGGCTGCAAATTAAATTTTATTTAATAATTAATTAATTTTAATTTAAATAAAAATGGAATCACAAAATCACAATCAATATCAAGAACTCGATGCTGTGATGGGTACAACCACGCGCATTCCAAGGCTTATGTCTGCTGATGGTTTCACTGAGTGGAAATATAGAATTGAGAAATACATAAAGATGAAGGACTTCAAGATTTGGAAATGTGTCATAAAGGATCCAGTCAGAATCTCCACTACAGTTGGGGGGCAGGTGGTTGACAAGAAAATCGAAAATTACACTGATGAAGATTTTGAGAGTGTAGAAGAACAAGAAAAGGCATTGGCCATTCTGACTATGGCCCTATCTCCAGACATTGCTCAAGGGTTCAGAGAGTATACTTCTGCTAAGGCTTTGTGGGAAGCCTTTATTGAGGTGTATGAGGGAAATGAAGACATGCGAGAGAGTCGCCAAGATATGTTGAGGCAACGGTTTAACATGTTCAACTATGTGCCTGGAGAGACTCTTGAGGCTCAGCTGCAGCGATTCACAACTCTTAACACGGAGATGACTGTCGCATGGATCTTCTATACAAAGTCAGAAATTAATAAGAAGCTACTAAATGCTCTCCCAAAATCTTGGGACATGAATGTAGCTGTCATTACAAAGACTAAGGATCTCAATCGCCTTTCTCTAGCTGAAGTGATGGTTGTCATCAAAGCGTGTGATATTGATGACAAGCAGCGAGAGATCAATCATGTGAACTCCTACTCAGCTGCCAACCTTGGCATTTCAACTAACAATGCTCTTTCTTCTCTCTCCTATTCCTCTGCAGGTTTATCTTCCTCTGCACCAGTCACGCCCTACCCACAAAGTCAATCATTCTTGTCTACTCAAACTGCTCCATCTTCAAATGTGGCCTCTTCTTCAAAAGGAAAGGAGGGTGATGAAAACCTTGTCTTTGCAGCAGGGCTAGTAAATTGCTACAATGCACTTGTAGCTGGGGAGCTTCCACCTCAATTGTCATTTGCAGATCTTGATCAAATCCATCCGGAGGACGTTGAAGAAATGGACATCACATGGCAAATTGCCATGGCAGTATTTAGGGCAAAACAGTTTGCCAAAAAGACAGGGAAGAATAATTGGGGAATGAGCGCTGATAAGAAGGTTGGATTCAACAAGGGAAAGCTTCGGTGCTTCAATTGCCACGAGCCAGGGCATTTTGCTCGTGATTGCCCACATCCCGATAGAAGAGCTAATAATGACAGAACAATGGTTGCAGTTGGGAACAGCCGAAGCAGTGGTCAAGCAAACAATGAAAAGGCTATGGTTGCGCAATCTTTCAACTCGGATGATCAAATACAAGCTCTCAACTTATCTGGACCAGAAAATGCTCATCTGGCATAGGTAAGGGATGATGCTCCAGCAGGGATTGTAGCAGCTGAAGATAGTGTGATGGAGCTACAGTTTGCTTTGATAGTATCCTCTTCTCATGAACCTAATTCGTCCAAGGTAAGTCTCCCATCATGCTCTAAGGCTTGTATAGATTATGTAAAAACTTTACATGACCAAATTGAGACATTAGGCAATGAAGTAGAAAATCTTAGGATTCTTCGTGAACTTAATGAAAAATTAATAAGAGACGTAGAAGACCTTAGATATGAAGGGTACCAACTTCGAAAAGGACAAAAACCACTCAAAGCTCAATTGGAATCGAAAATTAAGGACTTTAGGAGACTCCAGGAAGACTATAGTAACAAATGTGAAAACTATGATTATGTAGTCAAACAAAATGTTGAGCTAGTGGCTGAAGTTGAATCTTTGAAAGGAAAGTTTGAAACCGCCAAACTTGATGTTAGAAAATATGATTTCTCAAGTGAGGTGGTTGCAAATATGATAGACCAAAGCATGCAGTTTAAAAGGAATCAATTGAAAGGTCTAGGGTATAACCATGTACCCCCTCCCTTCAATCATTCATATGTGTCCAAGCCTTTGTCCAAAGAAGAGATTGCCAATGAATCATTTATGGTTTATGGCAAGCCCTCCGGTTTTATTTCGGGAGGATTTATTAATGTTGAAAGTACTAACATTTCTACTTCTCCTGCAGATCAATCCTTGAATCAGTCAAAGCACGAAGTTGAAGGATGTGTTTCTGATAATAAAATCGAGTCTAAACCTGAAGCTTTAGTTTTTAATAAAGACAATACATTTTCTGATATTTTTGAAGACAATGTTTTTTGTGATGGTGTTTTTATGACTTCTGACACTAGTTTGAATGTTTTGAAAAAGTCTGGTTTGAACTTTGTGGTTGACAATTTTAATGTTTGTGATAAAGATGTTGAAACACCACTAGTTTCACAACCCTCCCCATCTAACGCACCCTCACTTGCCTCACAACCTAATAACGTTGCTTGTTCTTGTGAGAAAAGCAAGGGTGCAGATAGGGAAAACAAATCTGATCAATGCAGTACAAGTTCTAAAAATAACAAGCAGATTTGTTTTAATTGTGGCACTAGTGGTCATATTGCTAGAAATTTTCTAAATTGTATGTTTGTGAGTTATAATCTTCCAAGAGGGGAGAACAAGTTCAGAGGAAGGCCTTTAAAGAGAAACTCCTCTAGAAGTCGTTTTTGAAATGATGATTGGGCAGATGAACGAAATAGAAAATGGGCTGTTTTTCAAAGACATAAAAAGGTTTTTAATCACCCTGTCTCAGGCAGTCTGCCGAAAACGAGCACAGCCAAGCCAAGGTCAAGCTCGTCACGAAGCAGCAGTGGGTCTTCAACCAACTCTTGTAGAAGTCACACATGTTTTGAGCAGACTGTCAAACACTCAATGACTAAATCAAGTGGGACATTTAGAAAACCTAATTATAAATGGTTGCCCAAACCTGCTCCCAATACATCATTTGTGTCCTCAGAAAATTTTAAATGTAATAAATCTGAAAAGGCATCGGGATCACCCAGGAAGATAATGACCTGGGTGCCCAAATCTAATTAAACCCACACATTTTGCAGGGACAGTTGCGGGGAAATGTCGTCAGACCCTGGTTCGTCGACAACGGCTGTTCCAGACATATGACGGGAGATATCGCCCAACTGTACAACATTCAATCATTTAATGGGGGATATATCTCTTTTGCGGGTGGAGATGGTGGTAAAATCACTCAAAGAGGAACCGTCTCAAATGGAGTTTTAAGTTTCGAAAACGTCAATTTTGCTCCCGAGTTGAAACATAGTCTGTTAAGCGTTTCTCAGATGTGTGACAAGGGCTATTCTATGCATTTCACTAACAAGGAATGCATGATTCTAAAGCCAGGCTTTTTCATCCCAGAAGAATGGATTCTCGTAAAATCAAAAAGGGATGGGAACGCCTATATCATTGACATGAATAACAATCTTCCAAAACAAGTTATGTGTCTTTTCTCCAAGATCTCCGAGCAAACTGCCATGCTGTGGCATCGAAGATTAGGTCATGCTAACGCCAAGAACCTAAATCGTCTTGCGAAGAATGAGATGGTCCATGGGTTGCCCGTCAAGGACTTCATTACGTTCGAGAAATGTGTGTCGTGTGATCAAGGAAAGCATCATAGAAAGCCGCACTTGCCAAAACAGGTCAATTCAATTAGCCAGGTTCTTCAATTACTTCATATGGATTTGTTTGGTCCAGTAAATGTTCTACGCATAAACATCAGCTCTTACTGTCTGGTTGTGATTGATGACTTCTCTCGATTTACGTGGGTCTTCTTTCTATCCAACAAAGCTGACGTTTCTGAATTGATCAAGAAGTTCATAGTATTAGTTGAGAACCAGGCCAACAATTGGGTGAAGGCGCTTCGTAACGATAACGGAACAGAGTTTAAGAATTCTGTTCTCGATTATTTCTGCATGGAAAAGGGTATTTTGCGTCAATTTAGTTCGGCTCATACACCTCAGCAAAATGGTGTTGCTGAAAGAAGGAACAGAACGCTAAAAGACGTTGCAAGAACAATGTTGTGTGATTCAAAGCTGCCAGTTTTCTTCTGGGCTGAGGCGATAAACACTGCTTGTTATGTTTAGAATCGAGTGCTTATCAACAAAGCTCAGATGAAAACTCCATATGAAATCTACTATGGACACAAGCCATCAGTCAGTCATTTCCGTGTATTTGGCTGTCCTTTCACCCTCCTTCACTTAGATGCCAACCCGAAGTTTAATGCCAAGGCCGATGACTGCTACTTTGTAGGGTATGCCGCTCACACTGCCTATAGAGTCTATAATAAGAAAACCAAACAGATTGTGGAATCCTATGACGTGCGTTGGTTGGAAGAGAATGAGACAGATGCAAGAGTGGCTCCGGATTGGTTGTGGAATCCTATGACATGTATTCAAGTGATATATCTAGAACTGATTCGCACTGGAAGAGTATCTCTGAAGGTGAAGACGAAGAAGTTGTGTACAAGCCTGTATCTAAATCCTCTGCTTCATCGAAAGGGAAATCTAAAGCTTCATTTGAGGGAGAATCCTCTGGCTTGCATAACGGAGGATCTTCTGTTGCATCTGAGGGGGAGCCTTCTACTGCATCTGAGGGGGAGCCTTCTGCTGCAACTGAGGGGGAGTCTTCTGCAACATCTTCGGGAGAGTCCTCTGCTACTCCTCAAGGGGGTCCGTTCTTGGAACATGATAGTCCTCAATCAGTCCATTCTGATTCTTCTGATGCTGAAGCGACTCCTCACATATCTACAGAGAAAGAGTTCATTCCAAATGATGCTTCCGCTGTCTCTTCAACCTTTATGGAATTACTCTTTCCTAATCTTATTGCAGATGAGTATGTCGCAGAACCATCTGGTGTTGCTCAACCAACAAATGAAGGAGGTATCAACATTCACACTCTTCCTGTCTCTCTCAATGATATCAGCCAAGAAATACCTTCAAGGGTTCAACGCGATCATCCGATCGAAAATGTCATTGGCCAGCTAGATGATGGTGTTAAAACTAGAAGTCAGAGTGGAGACGTAAATACATGTCTATACTCTTGCTTTATTTCTCAAATTGAGCCCAAGAATGTAGAAATGGCTCTAAACGAACCAAGCTGGGTGGATGCAATGCATGAGGAATTGCACCAATTTGAAAAACTCGGTGTTTGGAAGTTAGTTGAGTTACCGAAGGGCAAAAAGTCTCTTGACACACGATGGGTCTATCGCAACAAGCAGGATGATTCAGGGGTTATTGTGCGAAACAAAGCTCGATTGGTAGTTCGTGGGTTTCGACAAGTCGAGGGTCTTGACTACACTGAAGTTTATGCTCCAGTAGCTCGCCTGGAGGCTATTCGTATCTTCCTAGCGTATGCTTCTTATATGAACTTTACCGTTTTTCAAATGGATGTCAAGACTACCTTCTTGTATGGCAAGGTGAAGGAAGAAATAAACGTTGATCAACCCCTAGGGTTTGTCGACTCGAAGTATCCTAATCATGTCTACAAGTTGGACAAAGCGTTATATGGGCTGCATCAAGCTCCTAGAGCATGGTATGCGACCTTAACAAAGCATTTGCTCGAACATGGCTACTCTCGTGGCACTATCGATCAAACATTGTTCATAAAGCACGTCGACAAGGACCAGATACTCGTACAAATATACGTCGACGACATCATCTTTGGATCAACCAATCAATAGCTTTGCAAGGAGTTCGAAGGTGTAATGAAGGAACGATTCGAAATGAGTTCTTTGGGAGAAATGACCATGTTTTTGGGGCTTCAGGTTAAACAGAATTCAACCGGAATCCTGCTACATCAAGCCAAGTATGTGGAGGATATTTTTGAGAAGTTCGTGTTTCATGATGCTAAACCTGCGTCAACATCGATGGTTGAACGACCTCTTTTGACTCCAGATCCTGAAGGCGAGTCCGTAGATCAAACTCTTTATCGATCGATGATTGTATCACTGATGTATCTTACTGCAAGTCGACCCGACATTATGTTTGCAGTTTGTCAATGCACACGCTATCAGGCTAATCCTAAACTTTCTCATCTTATTGCCGTCAAAAGAATTTTTCGGTATATCAAAGGAAGCCCTAAATTGGGTCTTTGGTATCCGAAAAATTCTGAATTTGATCTTTATGCTTTTACTGACAGTAATTATGGAGGTTGTGAGCTTGACAGGAAATCTACCTCAGGAGGATGTCAGTATCTAGGTGACAGGCTAGTTTCATGGCAATGCAAGAAGTAACACACTGTCTCGACTTCCACAGTAGAGGCGGAATACGTTGCTGCATCAGCGTGCTACTCTCAAGTTATCTAGATCCAACATCAGCTGTTGGACTACGGTTTGAATTACTTTGAAACCCCTATCTATTGTGACAATGAAGCAACAATTCAAATTGCTAAAAACCCAGTCCAACACTCTAAAACCAAGCACATCGACATTAAAATTCACTTTATCAGAGACTGTTATGAACGATCTTTAATCCGGCTAGAACAGGTCCACACTGATAATAATGTGGCAGATTTGTTCACAAAGCCATTTAACAAAGCTCACTTCGATGTGCTTGTGGGATTTCTGAAAATGATACGTTTTGAGGATTAAGTTTTTTTATTTTTTTCTTTTCTTAATTTATTTTATTTTCTATTTATTTTCATTTCGATTTCTTGTTTTAGGATAGTTTAAATTTGCGCATTTTTTTAATTTCTTTATTATTTATTTTAATTCGTGTTCTCACCCATGCACAAATTTAGGGGGAAAAATATAATAATCCAAAAACAACAAAAAATCAGAAAATAAAAATCTAAAAATAGTGTCATTTCTATTCAGAAAATTGAAAAAATTATTGTTGACAGCTTCGGTTGTAGGTATTATGATGGGAAATGAAATTAACAAGTGATAACGGACAACCTGAATCGGCATAACGTACCTAAGTTGAATAGTCTACGCTCTGTACTCGATGTGCTGGTAGGCACGAAAGATTTTAAATGGGCTTGACTAGGAAAGTTGAACCTAATGAATTTAAGGACTTGACAAACTTTGACCTAGTTAGATCCGTTTAACCTGATGTCACGACGCTCGGATAGGTTGAGCAGGGAGATATACATGAGGATCTACCTGTCACATTAATTGAACCCGTACTTGGAACCGTGGCTTAACTTTTCCTCGATGTGCGGATTCTGTCCTTAATTCCGGTTGGATGGGGCGACTGGTAAATTCAGATAAATTAGGTCTGTAGAATATCATTTTCTTTCATTTCGTATGTTAGCCATATGTTGTCTCCTTTGCGCGACTTCTAATCCGACCTGGTACACAACATATGCAACTCTATTTCTCTGCATGCTATATATATATATATATATATATATATATATATATATATATATGTGTGTGTGTGTGTGTGAAATACTTCTTATCTGTTAGCCATATGCTGTCTCCTTTGAGCGACTTCTAATCCGACCTGGTACACAGCATATGCAACCTTCTTCTTCTCAACCCCTCTGAAGTAGTTAGCAATAGAATTCTGAATCTCTTCTCTCTCTGAATGGTTGTCTGCTCACCCGGTGTAAGGAGTACTCTGGAAGTTCTTGATGGCTGGGGCATATCAGGAAGCGGGAAACACGTTCCAGTACACTTAAAATTGAACTCATACAGATTGTCTGTAGATCTCGCTGCTCGATTTAGGTGGACAACAATATCCCTGGTTGTAGTTAGTTAAATGGTCATCAGGTGAATTTATTTAAGATTTAGGAGTTATCATAATTACAGAAATTTACAATTAGATATATGCCTGATCATATCATTGGTAAAATGTCCAAAACTGTCACAAATCTTTCGTGTTTAAGTGGACCACAATACTGGCAATCGGTCAGACAAAGATGTGAAGATAAGGGTACCGACAAGTGGACTAAGGCCGTCCAACAACTTTGATCCAAGCATCACAAAAGTTATAGCGGTTAAGTTTTGTTTTGTAAAATTATTTTGAGTTGAATTTTTTTTATAAAAAACTTAATTTTAATTTTTAATTTTTAAAATGTTATTTTTAATTTTATTTTATTACTTTTACTGTTTTAGTTTTATTTTTTTTAATTTCGTTTTATTTTTTTTTCTAGCAATTAAATTTTGTTTTGTTAGTTTTATTTTTATTTTCGAAATTATTTTAAAAATTAATCCTCAAAGTTTTTTTAAATTTTTTTTTAATTGTTGGAAGTTGAAAATACTGGGTAGTTATCAGGTAAGAGGGTAAGTAAGGGTGAAAAAAGGTAAAAAGGAGTTCACTGCCGGAATCTCCTCATTCACGAGATTCCGACCGCAAACACTTCTTAAACCCTTTCAAAAGCTCGAAAAATTTTTCTTTGATTTTCGGAAAACCGTTTACATCATCTCAAAGAAAATGGCGAATTTGAAATTTGCAGACATGCACAACCTTGCAATCGTGCTTGCAGACCCTCCATCAGTTCACTCTGATATGCGTTCGATGATTCATCGGTTGCGAGAATGTTGTTTAGCATCAGCGATCACAGTCAATCCGGTGGTGTATCAAAATTTGATTCGCGAGTTTTGGGCGACCGCTCAATCGAACATGGATGATGATGGCAATTTTACTGTGAAAGCCAAAGTTCAGGGACGAGAGATTGTGGTTGATGAAGGTTTCATTCGCGACGCGCTGCTCATTGACGATCAACCCAATTTCCCAACGGAAATCTGAATTGAAGATGCTCAACGAATTCTACGCAGAATAAGTTATGAGGGAAATTTTCCGCCAACACTGAAGAAGTTACTGCATCTATACTGGAGGTTCTTAGCGCACGTTTTTGTTAGTTGCATTTCGGGAAGAAGGTCTGGAGCCGATGAGATCTCACAGTGCACAACTGGTGAACTAGTATCCCTTGCTGCTAGCATAAGATTCAACTTCTCGAAGTTCATCTTGGATGAATTTGTCATTAACATCAGAGCCTCTACCCGAGATACTTTTCTACTGTATCCTCGCTTTATCCAACTGTTCATCAACATCCAGTTTCCTAATGTAAGGAAGGAGGGCGAAACTCTTGATATGAAGTCCTTGGGTCCTCACATGGTGGGACTCATCAAACAAAATCGTAAAGGCAAGGTTATTTTTCAAGGACTGTATCCTCTAGAGAAGTTTGGAAAGTTTACAGAGTTGGATGAACCGATAGAGTCATATGATTCGTCTGAACAAACCTCGTCAGAGCAGGCATCTACAGAAAAATTGACTCCGAACAACATTGTTATTGATGTATCAGAGGATGAAGAAACTGAAAGGGATAACTCACCAACTCCTAACGCTCAATTCGCCGCAGAACTTGAAAAGGAGTTGAGCCAAGATCAAGATGATGCGGAAATGCATGTCGGGGAAGAAAGAAACGATTCATTCGATGATTTTGATTTAATAGGTTTTGATCGTGATGACATTGCGGCTTCCTTAGCCAGTAGTGCAAATGTTGTGTCGCATGAAAACCTTGACACGATTTTCAACAATGTCGATGACGTTGTTCTGCCAACAATCGAGACTAGGAAGTCAAGCGAAACGTTAGAAACTCAAACTCCAACATCAAAACAAATGGTGTCTGCTTCAATTCCCATGGAGATGGTTATAGGATGTTCCCCTCCGATATCCAATTCTCCTACATCTGAACCATTTATGAGTGTATTTACCCCAGATTCTGACCAACCTCAGTCTAAGAGATAGAAACTAGACGTGAGGCAATCTGAGCTAATTGCAAACTTGATTAGCGGTCTTCCTACCCCTCCTGTCACTACTGCTACCACTAGACTCACAACCACCAAGATGTTTTCAACAGGTCAGAGCTCAGCATTTGCCGTGGGTGGTCCCTCTGCACCGCCTGGTTTTCCAGTTCCAAGGTATAATCGGGATGTTGCTTCTGAAAGGTTGGCATTGCACATGGCTGAAGAACAACTTCTGTTGCCAGACCCTCGAGGAAAAGGTGTTTCCATTGAAGAAGGTGGTGCTAGGGATGACAATCTCACTCTTTCTGGTTTGCAAAAGGAGATTTCAGTTCTAAGCCAGAAGAATATTGAGTTAGATATTCAGGTAGCAGAACTTCGTGCTGAGAATGTCAATCTTAGTATTCAAGTTTCTAAGTTGCAATCAGATAAATCTAATCTTGGAGTACAAGTGGCCGAGCTCAAGAAGGATAAAAAGCTGAAGTCTAAGCAGATTTCCGACTTGCAAGATCATGTCAATCTACTAACTTCAAGCTACTTTGAATTGAAGAAGAAACTTGAAGTAGACCTTGGAGAAAAATATCAAACGTCTGTTGAAGAACAAAGGATTAATCTTCACGTACAAGCTTTCCCGGTTGACCTACCAATCGGTCATTCTTCTGGTACTGCTGATCGTGGTGTTGATGAACCTCCTCCGGCTCCTCATATTGCAGAAATCATTCGTCGTGGTCAAGAAGAAGAAGTGGAGAAAGGTCAGTTGCTGTTCAAGAGGAATACTAATCTGAATGCTTCTCGGGGTGAACCGTTAATCACAATTACTAATCTTGAAGTGGTTCGGTTTCGAGATACGTTTGGAGACAGATCGGGAGTTGCTTCTTGGGGATTCCATGACCCCCTTAAGATGTGGATAGTCATTCGCAAGAGCGGTAATTCTGAGTTGTACAAGAATAGTCATGATTTTAGCTCGTTCACGAGGATTGATTTGACAGAGCTGTCTCGAGCTCCCTTCATCAATTTAATGAATGATCCACAAGTTACTCAATTCAAGCACTTCCTTGATGATCAAGTTAAAAAAGGGTTTCCGTCTATGCCAACAGCAGAATCTGTTGTATTTGAACATACAGATGTTTTGGAACCGTCCACTGACAAGCCATTATAGGTAGTAATGTGGCCTGCAACGAAACAAGTCAAGCAGTTTCCGGTGCTTCAAGGCTATTCAGATGGGTCTCTTAGTTCATTGGAGTGCTGGGTTTTTGATGAAACTACTTCTGGTGTCGTCATTAAGCTTAAGAATGGGTGCATCAGGCTCTATGATCGCAGAGACTTGTTACAGTTCAGGAAGTGGGATATTTACTATCTCAGCAACTTTCAGATTAAGGTTGTTGAAGATATATATGAAGAAGGTGCTAAAGTGATGGTGGCTGAAATTTTGAGCAACCGTATGTGGAACGGAGCAATGGGACAAATGGACGTTATGATAGTTAACAAGGGGATGACCTCGAGCTAGTCCAAACCAAGGGGGAGATTGAAAGGCCCTGTGTAATGGTTTGGTCTAGGTATAATAGCTAGTGATAGGGGTTGTGTATGAAAAACAATTTTGTATTAGTTTACGGTTGTACTTGAGTTTACGGCCGTAAACTCCTTACGGCCGTAAACTGATCACGGTCATAAGGACTATAAATAGGGTGTTGTGTCAGATGTTTTAGGTTGTTGATGCCTTTCGTATTTTCCAGTTCCACCAAGTTGTATCCGACGTTTTAAGGCTATAAAGCGTATGCAAGCTTGGTTTGTTCTTTCTTAGCTTATTATTTCGTATTGTGTGGTTGTTATTTGTCTTTGATCATTGGTAGATCCGATTTTTGGACTTTACAGTTTGGTATTCCAGCCTGAGGTTGTTTGGGCCAGATACGAGTGGTTACACGATATGTTGGTCGATAGGTTACGGGAGCTGAGGGATGTGATATCCTGTTAGCGCGTAAGGGATACAACCAGAGGGTGAAACAGGATTCGTTCCAGGTTGCAAGTGATGGGTTTTGAGCATTCTAACACTTCCTAAGTGTACATGAAACCCTAATAACCTTGGATCTATGTTTGTCTAATTATCATGCAAAGTTGAATTCCAAGGTTATATTCCTATCTAGCATACATGGGGAACAATTTTTAACTTGAATCATAGATAGAATAACTTACCTTGTTGTTGCTTGTGTTCCTTGAAACCTTGTGAGCCTAGCACCCCAAGTGTGATGCCTCAAATGCTTCACACAACACCAAATGCTCTTGGAAAGACTCTTGAGATAACACACACTTCTCAAAATCGGCCAAGCCCTCTAGTTTCTTAGTGTTGCCGATTTTGGTGGAGAATATGCTTCTTATATAGTGTTGACACATCTAGGGTTACACCATGTAAACCCTAATGTGTCATGACTCTTCATTTCCATAACCCATGGGTTTGTAACTCCCATGGAGCATCCTATGGGTAGAACCCAACTTGATAATCCATGGAGCCTCTTAGCCCACTATACAAGATATGGATGATTTACATAATCAACCCATATATTTAATTAGTTATCCTTTGATCACTTAATTAATTCCAAATTAATTCTTTGATCAACTAATCAAATAATATTATTAATATATTAGAACTTATAATATATTGATAATCTCCAAGTGTTATTTCTCTCATTTAGTCTATCCAATTGCATGGTGCCATGCAACCCAAATGGACCATGCCGGGTCGGGTCAGGTACACACCCGAAATAGTTATGGACTTAGACACCTTATCCAACAGTCTCCCACTTGGATAAGTCTAATAACTATATCTCTAGTACTTCAGGAACCGACCGGCAATCGTAGCTCTTTTCAAGGTTTCTCGGAACTGAGAAGATGATGGTACGCCATTTAAGATAAGTGATCATATAATCCTCTGTTCTAGATATCAGCCGGACAAATACATGGAACATTGTCTTGCTTATTGTCCAGCATTTGTTTCCCGATTTCCGATTTGTTTGACATAGAACTTAATTGAACACATCAACTTAGTTCTGACCGGGCCCGGTACATGGGTCAAAACAAAAACATCGAGGGGCCCAGATATCAGCTTCTAATCCAAGAAGGAACAGATAAACTTCGACTCATATGTTTGTTCTACCACTCATTGAATTACACACAAAAGTACGTTTTATAACATCGAGTTACCAATGCGGTTTCGTACAGTCAATGCATAACCAACTTGTAAGTAACAAATCATATCTCTAGGTTTGAAGACTTATATGATATTACCGTCTCACGATCACTCGAGATAGAATTCCATGAAGTGATTCCAGTGAGCGTGGGTTGAGTCCAATGCTCAGAACTTATGAGCACTCATGATTGTTGTAGCCTTGTCCAAGACCTCTACAACCAAACATGACAGTCTTGATTCATATCTACTTCCAACATATGACCGACTGTGGAGGTTTGAATAATATGTTATACCAAACAAAATTATTCTGGAAGTCAAAACATGCAAAAGAAATATAGTAAACGATCGACAAGAGATAGCAACACTTTACTCATAAATAAAACTCCTTTTATTCATCATCTAATGTCAATTACACTTTACAAATTTCGAGATTATCTAACTACTAAATCTAATATCATCCTTCAGCCCTATGCTCCGAGCATGCTGAAGATGCTTAACCCGAGTCAGTCCCTTTGTGAGGGGATCTGCCGGATTCTCATCTGATGATACCCTCTTTGCCACGAGGTGTCCTTCTTCGATCCGATGTCTAATGAAATGGTATTTTCTGTCGATGTGTCTGGATCTCCCATGATCCCTTGGTTCCTTGGCTAAGGCAACAGCACTTTCACTATCACAGAAAATTTCCATTGGCTCTTTAATAGCTGGTACAACTCCAAGGTCTCCAATGAAGTTCTTCAGCCATATCGCCTCCTTTGCTGCCTCGCTAGCTGCAATATACTCTGATTCACAAGTAGAATCTGCCACCGTCTCTTGCTTGGAACTCTTCCAAGAAATTGCTCCTCCGTTTAGGGTAAAGACCCAACCCGACTGAGAGCGGAAATTATCCCTATCAGTCTGGAAGCTAGCATCACTATACCCAACAACTCTCAAGTCATCACTCCCACCGAGGGTAAGAACCCAGTCCTTAGTCCTCCGTAGGTACTTGAGGATATTCTTTACCGCAGTCCAGTGTGCCTTGCCAGGGTTCGCCTGATACCTGCTAACCATGTTCAAGGCAAAAGCTACATCGGGTCGAGTACACTTCATAGCATACATGATCGATCCTACAGCCGAAGCGTAAGGTGTTCGACTCATTTCTGCTATCTCAGCCTCAGTGCTAGGGCTTTGTGTCTTACTCAATCTGGTGTTACTCTGGATGGGTAACTCTCCTTTCTTGGAATCCTGCATGCTGAATCTCTTCAACACCTTATCCAAGTAGGTACTCTGACTAAGTCCAATTAGTCTTTTACTCCGATCTCTCAAGATCCTTATCCCTAAAATATAGGCAGCTTCACCAAGGTCCTTCATAGCGAAACACTTCCCAAGCCAGGACTTTACTTCCTGCAGGGTTGGAATGTCGTTTCCTATGAGTAGTATGTCATCCACATACAATACCAAAAAGCTAACTATACTCCCACTAGCCTTGACATACACACAAGATTCATCTTCACTCCTAGAAAAGCCAAATTCCTTGACCTTTTCATCAAAGCAAAGATTCCATCTGCGAGGTGCTTGCTTCAATCCATAAATGGATTTCTCAAGCTTACACACTCTATTAGGGTACTCGTTGCTGACAAAACCCTCTGGCTGAGTCATGTAAACATCTTCAGCCAACTTTCCATTAAGGAAAGCGGTTTTGACATCCATCTGCCATATTTCATAATCATGAAATGCAGCTATGGCTAACAGAACCCGAATAGACTTAATCTTGGCTACTGGAGAAAAGGTCTCATCATAATCCACTCCAGGAATTTGAGAGAAGCCCTTTGCAACCAGTCTAGCCTTATAAGTGTGTACTTTACCATCCATGTCGGTCTTCTTCTTGAAGACCCATTTGCACCCTACTATCTTACGACCTGGTACATTTTCAACCAAGTTCCAAACTTGATTGTCATACATGGATTGTATTTCGCTATCCATATCCTCTTTCCATTTAGCAGACTCGGGGCCTGCCATGGCTTCCTCGTAGCTGTTAGGGTCATCTTGACTTACTAGTGTCCCATCACTAATAAGTGTCTCACCTTCTGCAGTAATATGGAATCCATAGTAATGCTCAGGTGCACTCCTAACTCTCGTGGAACGTCTTAGAGGTACAGATTTGTCAATTGGCTCAACAGGAGTTTCCTCCTCAAGTTGAGGGCTAGAGTTTGAAGTTCCTTCACCGCTTGATTCTTGAATTTCTTCAAGATCAATTTGCCTCCCACTGTCTCCTTGGCTTATAAACTCTCTTTCTCGAAAGACTCCTCTTCTTGCTACAAAGACCACATTGTCACTAGGTCTGTAGAAGAGGTAACCAAAGGATCGCTGTGGGTAACCGATGAAAATACACCTCTCGCTTCGAGGTTCGAGCTTATCATGAGTCTCGCGTCTCACGAAAGCCTCGCAACCCCAAATCTTGATGTGGTCTAGTTTAGGTACTTTACCAGTCCACATCTCGTGAGGAGTTTTGGCAACTTTCTTTATAGGGACTAGATTAAGAATATGGGCGGCAGTCTCTAAGGCATACCCCCAAAATGAGATTGGTAGCGTAGCTCGACTCATCATGGAACGAACCATATCTAACAAGGTTCGATTACGCCTCTCAGCCACACCATTCAACTGTGGTGTCCTGGGAGGTGTCAATTGTGAGACTATCCCACATTCCCTTAGATAGTCGAGGAACTCTGAACTAAGATACTCACCACCACGATCGGATCGAAGCATCTTAATGTTCCTGCCCAATTGATTCTCGACTTCCTGTTTAAATTCCTTAAACCTCTCGAAAGTCTCTAACTTATGCTTGATCAAGTAGACATATCCATATCTACTATAATCATCAGTAAAAGTCAAATAATAACGATTAGCATCCCTTGTGGCATGTTTGAATGGTCCACACACATCCGTGTGTATAAGGTCCAACAAACCTTCACCCCTGTCACACGAACCTGTGAAGGGTGACTTTGTCATTTTTCCAAGTAAGCATGATTCGCAACTATCATCTGAATTTAGGTCAAACGACTCCAAGACTCCATCCTTTTGGAGTTGGCCTATGCGCTTCTTGCTTATATGTCCAAGACGACAATGTCATAATGATGCTTTATCCAAGTTATTATTAGTAGAATCAATACACAAAACATTATTTCCTAAGTTATCTACAACAGATACAGCTTCATACACACCATCACAAGGTAATGCTTTAAAATAAAGAACATTATTAAAGAAAGCATCAATAGAACCAACTTCATTATTAAATGAAAAGGTAAACCCTTGTTTGTACAAAGCATGAAAGGAAATAATATTTCTTGCCATTCCTGGCGAGTAACAACATTTATTCAAATCTAAACTAAACCCACTACTTAGCGATAAAGTATAAACTCCAATCTTGGTAACAGGTATAGCTTTCCTATTCCCCATGATCAAGTTTATCCTTCCTTGCTCCACATCCTCACTTCTTCTTAGTCCCTGCAAGTCACAACAAATATGAATACCACACCCGGTATCAAGGACCCAAGAATTAGAATGGGGTGGGTTATTAGAAATGATAGTGTAAATACCTGCATGGTTGGGTTTAACTTTCCCATCCTTCACATCTTGCTGGTATTTTGGGCAGTTCCGCTTCCAATGAGATTTTTCATGGCAATAGAAGCATTCAGCCTCTTTTGGGTCAGAAGAAGGAGTAATAAAACCTTTCTTGGTTCCACTTGAAGAAGAGCCATCAAGGGTCCGAACCTTAGTACCCTTAGAAGAGCTCTTTCTCTTCCTCCCTCGACTTTTCCCGATTGCCAAAACCGGAGTAGAGTTTTGAGTAGGAGTGATAGCAACCGACTTCCCCTGAAGACCTGATTCTGCGGTCTTGAGAAGTCCCTGAAGTTTGCTGAAGGTGACTTCTTCCTTGTTCATGTGATATGTCATGCGGAATTGATCATAGCACGATGGTAAGAAATGCAAAATAATATCTATTGCAAGATCCTCCGGGAAGTTCACATTAAGCTTCAGCAAACGATCCACATACCTTTGCATTTTTTGCATGTGGCTCGTGACGGATTCCCCGTCCTTCATCATAGTTGTTATCATGGAGCAGATGATTTCATACCTCTCTTGTCGTGCACTTTGATGGTATCTTTCCATCAAATCTTGGTGCATTTCATAAGGGTAGAAATCCTCATAAGACTTTTGGAGTTCCGCTGTCATCGTGGCCATCATGATGCAAGCCACTTTCGTAGCATCCCTTTCATGTGCTCGAAATTTAGCGATCTCCTGAGGAGTTGCAGTGGACTCATCAATCTCCTTAAGCTCCTTGTCAAGGACATATTCTTTGTCCTCGTATCGGGTAATCATCCTGATGTTTCTGATCCACTCATTGAAGTTGGATCCATCAAAGGTGACTTTCCCACACAAGTTCATAAGGGTAAAGGAGCCATTAGGATTAGAGCCAGAAGCATTGTTGAAAGACATCTGAAGAAAAGAGGACAAGATTAGTTTAGATATAAGAGAGTCCTTAATAAAACACCCAAATGTAATATTAAGGCTAGGATCCAATCACAATATAATATAACTTAGAAGAGGTATGCCGTAATCTAAGCTATATCATATTTGAAAGGTAGGTGAATGACGATTCACCAATTTCCACCACGAAAACCGCAATATTTTAGTATTAGGTTTTTGAATGGTTCTTAGAAATTCCTAGATTCTTTGAGATTCAATGAACTTTTCAAAGGCATGTTTCAATCTCGAGTGTGCCCTCCAAGTTTTGTGACTGGGATACCGAGGATCACAAAACGAGGTGTGAAGTAACCATGCAAATCACTTGGTACCCTTAAAGTTTATCACTCAATCGATGTGCCAGTTAACCACACACGCTCCATCGATACTATAATAAACCCTAAGTCACCCTTTACCTACCTTGTTAAGTCCAAGTTAGTGTGCCGGTTGACCACACACGCTCCACCAACGACTTAATCAAAGTGTAAAGTGTAATTTCATGGAATAGCACCTTATTCACATTTTTCCTAAAGTAACTAAGATTGGGAATTTAATAAAACATTTAGTTACTTTATAATACTCATCATACTTTGAATGAGAATTAATAAGTCCTTGTCTTACCCGTTCGGCTAACGACCCTCCACCGATCAAGCAAGTGGTGGGTGAGAGTGGACACCCATTAAGTCACCATTTTATAGGCAACAACCTTATACCCACCTTATAGACCGGCTTCGTGAATGAGGCGTACTAGCGGTAAGACGACTTTGTTCTTATACATATATATATATATATATATATATATATATATATATAATTATTAAATCATAATAATATAAGTATAAGGGTTGAATTTTAACTTTTAAAATTCTAGGGGTTGGAACTAAAGTTTTAACTTAACTTTACTTGTTCCAAAACTTGAGGGCAAGTTTTGAAAACTTTCAAAACTTTTCATTTCTTGTAACTTATGAGTTTAATAGAGTAATAAAATGAGGACTTTTCATTTTTCCTAACTCTTGTGTTCTGTTAATGGTTTTTAATCCAAGAGACTTTTGGTTTTCCATAACTTGAGGACAAGTTATGGGCTCCATTAAAACACATTATGATCATGAATTAATCTACCACAAAGGTTACAAATAATTCCTATGATCATCTAAACATCATAAGAACAAGAATATGAATATGAACACTTTCAAGAATCAAAATCACATTTAATCTTTGTAATTTTGATAACTAGTTGTTGTAAATGAGTTAGAAAAGACATTACACGAAAATAAGTTTTCAAGTACCAAAACATTTTAGGGTAATGATTCTAATCCATTTCCAGCAACTCAAGTCGAAATTCTGCACTCTGTCGACCCTACTCGCCGAGTGCATAAACCTACTCGCTGAGTAGGTTGAAGATACACATGAACTCGACGAGTCCTCCCCATGAACTCGCCGAGTCCATCAGTCAGACAGCAGAATTTTCAACTTTCTTCAACATTTAAGCACAAATAACAAACAAACAAGCCTAGGCTCTGATACCACTGATGGGTTTTGAGCATTCTAACACTTCCTAAGTGTACATGCAACCCTAATAACCTTGGATCTATGTTTGTCTAATTATCATGCAAAGTTGAATTCCAAGGTTATATTCCTATCTAGCATACATGGGGAACAATTTTTAACTTGAATCATAGATAGAATAACTTACCTTGTTGTTGCTTGTGTTCCTTGAAACCTTGTGAGCCTAGCACCCCAAGTGTGATGCCTCAAATGCTTCACACAACACCAAATGATCTTGGAAAGACTCTTGAGATAACACACACTTCTCAAAATCGGCCAAGCCCTCTAGTTTCTTAGTGTTGCCGATTTTGGTGGAGAATATGCTTCGTATATAGTGTTGACACATCTAGGGTTACACCATGTAAACCCTAATGTGTCATGACTCTTCATTTCCATAACCCATGGGTTTGTAACTCCCATGGAGCATCCTATGGGTAGAACCCAACTTGATAATCCATGGAGCCTCTTAGCCCACTATACAAGATATGGATGATTTACATAATCAACCCATATATTTAATTAGTTATCCTTTGATCACTTAATTAATTCCAAATTAATTCTTTGATCAACTAATCAAATAATATTATTAATATATTAGAACTTATAATATATTGATAATCTCCAAGTGTTATTTCTCTCATTTAGTCTATCCAATTGCATGGTGCCATGCAACCCAAATGGACCATGCCGGGTCGGGTCAGGTACACACCCGAAATAGTTATGGACTTAGACACCTTATCCAACAGCAAGTTATCAGGATTATCGCTAATCTTGGGCGAAGGAAGACGGATTAGCGTCTTGGTGGAGCTCAGTGTGGTGTTTGTGGAATCTAGCGTTGCAGGGCGCGGAAGCGTGTCCCTGATATTAAGGGTTAGTATTATCGGGTGATTCGTGGTGCTATTGAGTTGAAAGGCCGATGATCGGCTTGGAATAGTGGTAGGGATGCCACGTGAGAATAAACCATTTTTAAGAGAGATATAGAAGTAGGGTTTGTAAGAGCATGAGTTGGTTGAGAAGTCGGAGTCTACAGTGCAAAGGGTTTGTTCTGAGGCGAATACTGCAGTAGGCTTCGAGGATGAAGCCTAATTTAAGTGGGGGAGAGTTGTAACACCCCAAATTTCTAATGTTCAATGAAGGGACAAAAGTGTGAATTTAGGAAAGGGACTCGACGAGTAGATCCGCTTACTCGCCGAGTCGGAGCGAGATTCTATCACGGTTTAAGTGGCCAACTCGCCGAGTTGGCGGCTTGGACTCGACGAGTTGGTGCTGGAGAGAAAACCCTAATCCTGGGGGTTATGCCCAATATAAACCACATTATAACCCACCCTCAACCTCTTTTCTGCCCTTTTGAGATCCAGAAACTCTAAATCGTGAGTGAGAGCCCTTGGAAGCAATTTGGAACCTTGATAAGTGATTTTGGGTGGAAAGGGGTTTGAAGATCAAGAGGTTTGCTGCAAGGAGGGGCATAGATCCGGGATCTACTTCAGTTGGAGCTTATATTGGAGGTAATAATATGTTGCTTGGACTCTTTTGCATTTAGATATATTATCATGTGAGATTTGGGGCATTTTTGGTATGAATAAGAGCTATTTCAAGTTAGAGGCTTAGATCTGAGGTTTCTACTTCAGGTCTAGGCTTGTGGTGGTCCATAATGTCATAAAGTTTCTGTCTAAGAGTTATTGGTGAAGCCCCTTTGTCACAAACCCAAGCCCTAGAGTGTTTTGGGCTTATATCTCCTTGGTTTCACATAAACTTTGCAACTTCATGTGAGGGTTAGGCTGTAGAAGAGTGGATCTATGGATTGAAGCCCCTGCATGGCTAGAAAAGCATCTGTATAGATTGAGAACTGAAGGGACTTGGCGAGTCACATGGGTGTACTCGACGAGTTGTATTAACATGTGCATGGACTCGGCGAGTTGGAAGAACAACTCGGCGAGTCTATTGAAGATTGCCTTGGACTCAGCGAGTCTGTTCTTGGACTCGGCGATTCTGGTCGCAGAACCCAACCTCTTTTGGTATAAACTTTGGATTAGTGAGTTGGTTGGCGACTCGGTGAGTTGGACAGGATGGAATTCTGAGATCGTTCAACTCGACGAGTCTTGGGGCGACTCGGCGAGTTGAGTTGTGTTATGAGTGTTTTCTGGGAATGGAAAGTCGGCGAGTCGACGGGTTGACTCGGCGAGTAGAATCAACCAGGAAGGTTGACTTTGACTGAGTACTTTGACTTTGACCAAGAGTTGACCAGTTTGACTTCCAAGGGTATTTTGGTAATTCTAGTATTTATGGAATTGGTTCTTTGGTAGTGTTCTGTGGTGAAGCTCGTGCCGGTGGTCGGAGCAACTTGGTCTTATCTCTTCAGTCGGCAATTGCTGCTGAGTTATCCTCACTATATCGATAGGGTCTATGGCACCAAGGTCGGCCCTTTATCAAATGGAAATCCGGGTATTGTTGTTATGTTATTGCTTTGCTAGATCTGCATCCTGGTATTTAGGATGGTGTTATGTTAGTGACCTGGTTAAGGTCGGTACCCGGTATTTAGGATAATGTTATGTTAGTGACCTGGTTAAGGTTGGCACCCGGTATTTAGGGTAATGCTATGTTAGTGACCTGGATAAGGTCGGTACCCGGTATATAGGGTAATGTTATGCTAGTGATCGGTTAGGTTGGAATCCTGGTTAGGATGTTGATATGCTATGTGATATGTTAGACTGTTTGTCTGGTTAAGGATTTGTTATGTGATTAATTGTTTTATGTGCACATGGTTGATTGACAGGGGTTGGGTTGAGGCGGGTCCTACTTTGTGCTGTAGGCCAACATACCCAGGGCGGACCAGATAATTCGTAGGCCCAACGAGCGGTCCGGATAGGCTGAAGGCTCCAAGAGGGCGGACCAGACGTGTCGAGGCTCGGAGAGTAGACCAGGTTCACTGAAGGCCCATTGTGGGCGGACCAGTCATACTGTAGACTCGATGTACATGGCTAGACTCGGAGGGTGGACCAGGTGGACTGAAGGCCCAGTGCGGGCGGACCAGTCACACAGTAGACCTGATGTGCATGGTTGTTCTATATTATGATATGATGAGTATGGTTATATGTGGTTTGTATTTTGGGGGTAACTCACTAAGCTTTCGGGCTTACAGTTCAGTGTTTTGTTTCAGGTACTTCAGGAGATTGTGGCAAGGCGAAAGCGTGATCGTACCGCTCCTCATGTTTTATGATTTATGTGATATGGCTCTGGGGGATACTCTGATGTTTAAACTATTTTGAAAACAAGATGTATGAACTCAATGGTTTTTGAATGAGATAAAGTGTTTTAATTTGGCTCAAATTTTATGGTCGCTACAACACGGTTATCCTCGTGTGTAAAACATCAATCTTTTGCTATATTTTTGTTATATAAATATCAAACACTTTATTTATATTTTGAGTATAAATGTTCAATAATGTTATTACAAATGTTATACTTTACATACAAAGTCGACACTACACTAGGGTTTATCATACAAACGAATCATACATTTGGAAAAACTATAATAGGTATAGTTTACTAGATATTCATGAGATTTTACATACTATAAGTACTATATCAAGGAAATACTTTCATATACAAGAACAAATGGACTTTTCGTACGTAAATCTATTTGATACTAAGTTTTGTGAGACATTCAACTTCACGTACTTCTAAGTATGTAACATCCTAAAATTCAAGCCCAAAATTTTCATTTTTGATTAATTAATTCATAAAACATTCATTAGGAAATATTATATAAACACGTCATCTCAAAACCAAGTATCATGTTTGAAACCCACAACCATGAACAAATGTCATATCAGAGTACAATCCCAGAAAAACACCGTGCGGAAATCATATGTGAGTGTGTGTGATGCCATGCTATGTCGTCGGTTGCTTCCCCTTGGATGAAGAGGTACCTGAAACCAAAAACTAAAACCGTAAGCACAAAGCTTAGTGAGTTCCCCCATCATACCACATACCATACAATACCATCGGTATCTTTCAACCGTTAATCATCATCGGTATCTTTCAACCGGTAATCATCATCGGTATCTTTCAACCGGTAACCGTCATCGGTATGTTTCAACCGGTAACTGGGGACTATTCCACCCCTACCACTAGCATATGATAGCAAGATAAAAGCACACATTCAGACATATCCGGGTACTGACCTACCCCTTGGTCCTAAGGACCACTATCAGGGAAACTATCCCTATCATGTAGCATATCATACAGATATAACTCATAACCAAATGCATACCAGACCAAGATAAATTATCACAAAGAAAATTATCTTCTAAATACTCCTCAATGGTGGGCTGGCATTGTGGCCTTAGACCCACCCCTACTGGAAGGTAACTCACCTCGTATCTGCTGAACTGTGCGAGAATCCTCTGATTGCTGCCACTGCTGCTCCGGAAATCCACCGGCTAAAATTCCCACAAAACTCTTAGTCAGAAACTGACATCTACCCTTAGGGTAAAATGACCAGTTTACCCCTTGACCAAATCAAAGTCAAAGTCAAAGTCAACTTCCAGTTGACCTGACTCGCCGAGTTGACTCGTCAACTCGCCGAGTCCCTATCCTTCCATCAGACCTCATACCTGTCTCTACTCGTCGAGTTAGGTGATGACTCGACGAGTTTTCCTTCTAAATGAACACCGACCGAATCCCCATCCGACTCGCCGAGTTGTATGAACAACTCGTCGAGTTCATCATCAACTGATACTCATGTCCTGACTTGATTCGCTGAGTTGTATGAACAACTCGTCGAGTTACTCTTCATCCTATGAACACATTCTGTCCTCGACTCGCCGAGTTGATGAACAACTCACCGAGTTCCATGAAGATTGTCTTGGACTCACCGAGTCCGTTCATGCACTAGCCGAGTACCATGAATTCCCATAACACTTTGCTTAGTCCAGAACGTTGGGTCACTCCCCGGGACTCCTAAAACCCTTCTACACTCAACTGGTCCTTATGACCCTCACTGATATGGGACCAAAAATCTTGGACTCGCTGAGTCCAGGAATGGACTCGCCGAGTCTATCACATTCCTTACTAAGAACTTCGATTTCTGATGTACAACACTTAACCAAATGATAGATCCAGGCCCCCAAACTCGATCTAGCACGTAAAGTTACAAACTTTACGTGCATGCATGGGACATTAGAGCTTAAAAGGCTCTAAAATGGTCTTTTGTTGCATGGGGCCTTCCTTGGTGCAAAAATCAACCTAGATCTGACTTGTGGCTCATAAAATGACATGATACAGAAGTCCAAACCCCCAACCATGTTTGCAAACATGGTTGGCCACCAAAAATGGCTTATAAAAGCCCTAAATCACCCCAAAGAGGGATCTAACAAAAGAATGAACAAGGTTCAGACTTTATACCTTCCAAAGATTGCAAAAGGTGAACCAAACTCAAATCCTTCAGTCCCCCCCTTGATCCTTCTATGCTCTTCCTTCTTCCTTGAGATCAAAACTCACAAGAATCACTCAAAAGGCCTTAGATTTTCACAAAAACGGCTAGGGTTTGCTATGAGGAGTGTTTGGGAGCATAAAGGGGGAAAGAAGGCTGCATAAGGTCATTTAAATAGGATGCAAACCCATGGATTAGGGTTTTTGCCTAAACAGCGGCTACTCGCCGAGTCCGGGACTCGACTCGCCGAGTCCGCAACTTAATCCCCGCGCCTCATCCCTCTTCTACTCGGCGAGTCAGTCCTTCGACTCGCCGAGTCCAAGGCCAAAAATGCAAAAATAAATGAAGATTTAATAACAGAATACATACCAAGAACCAGGTGCTATAAAGTATGTAGTTAAAGTCCTGTATTATATACTATAATCTCTTATAGGGAGAGCGTGATACTTGTGTATAGATCTATATGGGATTGACAATCCCGCGCCTAAACTGTTAGCTACAGTTAGACCGGCAGGTATGGGGTGACAAATGTCATAACATTCCAACGCCTGAAGAACGTTGTTACAGGCAGTCTGGGTCAATAGCATGGTTATAAAACTCACATGGAGTATTAAAAACACGTTGATTTACGGGGTTATCAAATGCCTTAGTGATTTTATACAGACATAAATCTACTATTCTAGGCATGAGAAACACTATTGCATTAAAGTTTTTGGAACTTTTAAACCACAACACACTTATGGAAAAATATTGGATTTCTAGAAACAAACATTCACAACAGTCGGGTCTTGGTAGAAGACTACTTTTATACTAGTAGGAAATATGAGATTTTCTAGGAGTCTTCAAACATCTACAAACAATTTCATACAAATTTATACAAACATTGACATTAAATACTTATGAACTCACCAGCTTAAAATGTTGATCTACTCTTTCAAATCTACTTGTATTTCTCAGGGATTTAATAAAACAGGTAAACTTCAGCTTTTGGAGAAGTGACGCTAAGGCGTCGGTTTAAAACTCATTTTGTCATGATATTGTAATTAGTTTTGAAAAAAGTATCATTTAACAATGTAACTTTTAAATTATATATATGATGGTTGTTTTACTTTCTTTACTATGTATTCAACTATTACGATACTACATGAAGTCATCCGCCCTCGAACGATTTTGCCGTTCTGGTTTGGGGTGTAACACCGGAGGGTCTTATTCGTGTTATTGACCGGAGGATCTTATTCATACTATTGACGGGAGAGTCTTATTTTCTTATACTGAGATATGTGTTATTATGCATTCTGTCTTTGTGACTTATGTTGTTATATTATTCTGTGTATATATTGAGTTGTCACAACTGGAATTTTAGCTAGGAAATTCTATTCCTGCGTAACCATTCAACTATTGTATAACTTCTATTCTAAGTAAATCTCACTCAATGCACCTTTAGATTCACCATTCATGTTCAATAAAGAGTCTGAAGCCCTAAGATCCATGGTTTAAGTCCATATTGGACTAGGAGTTCCTTATTGGGCCTAATGGACCAATAAGTACCCAATTCAACCTCATTGGACTTAGAAGCCCTAATTGGATCCTAATTGGACCCAACTCATAAATCTAAAACATTTTGGACCACTTGGGTCAAGAATGATTCATTCTAACCCTAATGGGCCTTATTGGGCCATAACTAATCCAATTAACCTTAGCGAGCCATAAGCCCATTCTTTTACTCTAATTGGGTCGTGAATGCTTCCAAGAGCCCAATGGGCCGAAAATTTAATGCTTAGGATCCAAATATCCTAGCTACAGTTAATAGGCCCAATCTTCTCCAACTCTTCTTCTTGGCCTAAAAATATCGGTCCATGTATAAAAAAAAGAGAAGATTTAAGAGGGGGGAGGGGTTGACTTTGGAGTGCCACCTCCATAATATCCAACATATATCAAGGTGAAGACCTCCCATGCATCCATGCTTGTCACCTCACCTCTCTCTCTCTCTCTCTCTCTCTCTCTTTCTCTTTCTCTCTCTTTCTCTTTCTCTCTCTCTCTCTCTCCCTCTCCTCTCTTCTTCTTCTCGGCCGAATGCAACACACACACACACACCCACACTACACCAATTCTCTCTATTCTCTCAAGGATCATCCATCTTCTTCCTCCAAAATTCTCAAGATTTTGCTTAGGTTTCAAGAGGATTTTCACAAGATAATCATCATTTTTGGTAAGCCTTTATACATACAAGCTTTATAATTCCATCTTCATGATAGATAACTCTTTTAAACAAAGATTTTGTTGATCATACTCCTAGAAACCTTCTTAAGTTCGAGATCTACTCAAGGGAGTTGCTAGGGCCGAAAATCACTTCATCTTTCCACTTCTTCTTCCAAAACCGAAACATCAAGCAAAGGTGAGTTCATACCCCCTTATTTTTGGTTTTCATAAGATTTTTGGGGGAGAATACAAGTAAAATGTGTAGATCTATGTGTTATATGCATGTTTTGTGTGAATACTTGTTTTATTTGGTAATAATGGGTTAGGTCTTAGCAAATATCGAAATTTAAGTATTATCTAGCAAGGATCTATGAACTATTACATTATACATATCATATTACCAAGCCAAAGAAGAACACATGTTTAAGATACAAAAGAATTCAACAAAAATCTTGTTAATGCTCAAAGTTGTCAAGAAAACAAAAGATAAGGGTAAAAAGTAGAAATTCTATTTTAAAAGGGGCCAAACATGTCCTATATGTATATAAAGATACATTTATGCTAAACATACTTTTACAAGGGTCAAAAATTCAAATTTAAGCTTATTAGGCCAAACTTTTGGGCCTCATGGCCTTTGGGCCCAATTTGCGAAAAACATGAAGTTTTAAGGTTTAAAATGTTATTTGGCCAAAGTTGGAGTCATGAATGTAAATAAACCAAATCTGGAGATGAAAATAACATTTATTTTCAAAATGGATCAAAAATGTAAAACTTTCCAAAATTAGGCCGAAAATGTAAACTTTTACAAACAAAGGGCTGAAAATGCACTTTTCTGCAAACAGGGTTCTAAATGCGAAAATATAACTTTTTGGGCTAAAACCGTAAGTTTTTAGACATTTGGGACAAAACAACAACTTTTTATAACTTATGGACTAAAATGTCATTTTTACAAAACTTTGGGCCTTAACAATTTTTTTTTGAGGATTATTAGGTAAAAATGTCATTTTTACAAAAAGAAAACTCTTAATGTCAATCTAGTAAACCCTTAGCTAAAACAAACCACGAAACAAAAACGAACGAACAAATTATGTCGATAATCAATTATTGGGCTTAATATTCACAATACCTGGCCGTTGGGCCCAAAGGGCCCAACTAAGTGTATATTGAACCCAATGTGTTCCATGACGTGTTTAGTGGGCCTTGCGACCCACTTACATGTTAATTTGAGCATACATTATGGACTATATGGTTATTGGACTTTTGTGGCCCATATACATGTCTATTGGGCCCAAGTTACCTTCTTACATGTTATTGGACCTTCGTGGCCCATTTACATGCTAATTGGGCTTGGGATGGAATTCATGTGCTTGTGATCAAAACTATAACGTTGCGTAATCACTTAACGTCTTATACTTATATAAAAATGTACCTTTTGAATCCAAAACCTACAACATATGTGTAAACATTAAACATTTTACGAAAAAGGAGTTGAGAATCTAGTGAGACATGTCGGCTGGCACCACTGAGTGTATAATCGTAGCTTGTAGTTATAATCAGAGTTTCCTGGATGGAAAGTGGGAGTTTGTGTATAGATCTATACGGGGTGACCCCCAACGCCTTAGCTGCTCGCTACAGCTAGACTAGGCCAGTATAGGGCGACAACATCCTTAGCAAGACTAACATTTGGAAAAACACCAAGACGGGCGACCTAGTCATTATCATGCATGGTTATAACGGCTCATATAGGTATTCGATACCAAAAGATTAACCTTTTGAAGATAAATTCTTTAATTATGTCAATGCAAAACGACTTATCTAGCAATACAAAAATCTAAACGATGTATTAAAACAGAAAATATCAGATTTTCTGGGGAGATTATTCATATATACTTATCATTTATTCAAAATACAATGAACCTAAACTACACTCATACAAGTTTTTAACTATTAAATTCACACATGCATTTATACTTGATTTTCACATCATTCTTTTTGACATGTTACGGAAAATATCGAATTTTCTGGGTTTTTATTAAAGATACAAAGGCTTTTACTCAAATATACTTATGAACTCACCAACATTATATATGTTGACCGTTTTCAAAATAACTTGTATTCTCAGGTAATCGTTAAGTTGGAAGATATGCAAGTGTGTTTGGTTTTGTTTATGTAACACCACTTATCGTACTTTGAACAATTAGAATTTATGTATTTTAACAATGTACTTGATGTGAACAATAATGACTGTATTATGTAATGTTGGTGATGAATGTGTTATGTTTCATGTATATTCATTGTGATGATTATTCAATTGTTAGTCACACGAGCCCCTAGACGTTTTCGCCGTCTGGTTCGGGGGTGTGACAGGTTGGTATCAGAGCAATGTTTATAGTGAACTAGCATATCTAACAATACATGATATGCGACTATAAACACAATGGAACTAAATAACTCTGAACAAAACAAAAATTTCACACTTATGTGCGTATATCAGGATAATAACCTAACAATACCGAATAAAAGCTTCTAGAGGAAATTGAACACTATGATTAAACCTGGGCAGTATGTAGTTATATTAGGGATAAATATAGTCTGATCAACTATATTTATTTAGAATATGACCAACATGTGTTCGGGAGTAATCATAGCGGGAAATGAATCCAAAAGCCTACCCCACTCTCCAATAACTCTAGGGATCCAAACACAAATAATTAAAAATACTATGAGAGTAATTAAAATATGACTTATATATGCACTCTTGTGTAGTCCGTATGGCTGGTTTCCACCACCCTGGAGATCCCTACTTTCCCAATCAGGGAAATAACGGATGGCTAGAGGAATCCGACGAGGAGCCTGAAGAGGAGCCTGAAGAGGACCTTGAGGAAGAGGAAGAAGAATGTAACATCCGGTTTTCCAGGTATATTGTTCTAATTATTTAATTTAAGGATTTTGGAGGGACTCGACGAGTTGGTGCCTCAACTCGTCGAGTAGGGTCGCGAGAATAATGAGCTCTGATACCAATTGTAGTGACCCAAATTATGATGACATGTGCGGAATAGTAAAGATCAAGTGAATCAATCAATCATTAAGAACACTAAGAGTAAATAAAATCATTATAAACTCCATTAGAATAGTAAGATTACAAGTGGATATTGTTATTTCTCTCACTAAACTAATCTCTCTAAAATGGGTCTTACATAAATGTGAGCCACTCACTTCCTATTTATAGGAAATACTAAACCCATTACACATCAGAAGAGGGTAAGCCACATCCACGGAGAACTTTGCACCCTAACAAAGCCAAGAGGCCATAAAGTTTAGAGCTTTATACCTCCAGAAGGTGTTAGATGAAAAACCAAGTCTGGATCTACAAGCTCCAACCTTCCCAACACTTTTCCAATGGATTCCTTCTTCTTTAATATGAACCAAAACACACAAGAATCACTCTAAGAGCTCAAGAACCTCACAAGTTGGCTAGTGTTTCAAAATTATGCTTTGGGACAATGGAGGCTGGTGATGAGGGATGTCTCAAGGACTTAAGGTCTTTTAAATAGGGTCCAAACCTTAAAAGTTAGGGTTTGGGATCTGCATGAGTACGCCGTGTGTACCACTTGAGTACGGCATACGTACTCAAAAGAATTAAAGAACCCCGCCAACTTTAATGAAATACGTTGAACTTACTTAAGGAGTACGCCCCGCGTAAGAACCAAAATGTAAACTTTTTAATAAATTAAGCCAAACATAAAAATACCTGAAACACGAGTGTTACATTAATTACTTACAAGTCCGGTTACGAGGATTCAAATACCCTCAAATGCCCATAACGAATAAAAAAATACCATTATTGTTATTATATATAATAATAATAATAATAATAATAATAATAATATAAAACTTGGGCCCAAAAAAACTCAACCATATGTACCTGCCCACATTGCCTCCTCAACGATCGCATATTAATTAGTTCTAATAATATTTAAAAATACTCATAGAATTGGAATGTTAATCTTTCCATTTCGCACATTTACAACTTTGGTGGTTATTAGGGTTAATTTAATAAAATTCAGCTATTTTTTATAAAAAACTAGGTTACAACCCGTGGAAACCACGGGTAAAAGTTAAAATTTTTTTTTTATTAAATTAATAAGATTTAAATTCTGTTTAACAATGAAAAGTCATGGAAATCTTGATCTATTGTTCTTCAATTTCTACAAAATATTTGTGAGAGACTTTGTGAAAATCAAATATGAAATATCTTGCGATGCATGTCCTGATTTATTGGAATTGCTATTAACAAATTTGTTAGAGATACAATTGTTTTTAATTTTACTCAATTGGTATGGATTCAAATTATAGTTTCCTTTTAAACTTGGAAAAAATAAATGAAATATAGCATTACCAGTTTACTAAACCACTAGATGAGTAAAAATTTGCATCACATTGATCATGAATAAACTCGGGTTTAAATAGACTATATGGTGCATTGAATTTTTCTTTTACAAGATTTACTATGACATTAAACTTTCAATTTAGAAGTTTTCCATATTGTTTTTGGGCTTTAAGTTTAATTTGTGAAATAAATCAAAATTTATATATTTCATAATGAAGCCGCTATGAAATTTCATTTTTATGTGAAATATATTTTCGGCATATATATATATTTTTTTATAAATGAATTTAATTATTTACATAATCATCAAAAATAATTTTATATTATTCTAAAAACATGTATAGTAGTTAGTTTCCAGAAATACAAAAGGTTCTTAATCATCATTTACTATTTAATTCCTATTTTAAATAATATACATTAAAAAAAATTAAAAAAAAGACGTTTTCAAATAAATATTATAATAAAATTTACTTTATATATGTTTTTATCATAAAAGTTAATTTGACGGCTTCAAAAGACTTCAATTTTTAATTTTTATTTTCATTGGGTAAAACCATTCATCATTTTGACTTTGACTGCTATCTATTTTGCTAATCAAAAGATCATACTACCATATCACTTAACCCTATTCTCCTTTTGTTGTCGTTGTGTTTGAGAATAGATACCCCCATCAAACCACCTACAATAACCCCATTTTTTATAACTTATCCCGAAAAAGACCATATTGCCCTTTTCCTCTATTTTTACACCAAATCTATTTTTACACCTAGTCTTCCATATTGTAATCTTTATTTTTTCCATCACAAATACATCTAATTAATAAAAAGATTGCAATGTGAAGTGAAAGTAATATGTTTGTGTTATGATCTAGATGCATCTAATAATAAATGGTTATACAAATATAGTAAGTTTTAATACTAATATAAATGGAACTTTTAATCTAAATTTAAAAAAAAAAGACCCCTCTGAATTGTATTGATGCTCCTAGTAAATGTCCTTCCAAGCTTGTTAGGTGTCTTGCCTTCTTTTTTTTTTATAATTCTTCTGTCTTTTTTAAACATCTTGTAATATGGGGATGTCACCAAGTAAAGATGCACATAATACATTTTCCAAATCATATAGTCACCATAGTGGATGCGACATCACCTTTCAAGTTGATCAAACTCTTTTTCTTGATCTTGACATCAAGACCAGAAACCATTATAAGTAACCAATATATTGCAAAAATTACATTAGAAACCAATATACGAAGAGTCTAACTCTTTAAAAATGACATTAGAAACCATAATAAGTTACCAATATATTGCAAAAGTTAAAATATTATTATAGAAAATGAAAATAAAACTCCCTCAAAAAATAAGGGTAAAATGGTCATTTACCTTAACTTTAGACGGCTGCAAACAAGAAACTCTCTTTTTTTTTATACTTACTTCACACATACATCATTTTAGAAATGAAAATGACCGTATAGTCTACCAAAGATTGAAGATAACCAACATTTATACTTGAAGACAAGCTTATTCGAACCTCTTAGTAAATTTGGTCTACAAAATCTATTGGTTTCAAAAAGGCTTAGTCCTAAACCTGCGTATAAACCAAACATAAACCTATAAATACATTAAAAATTAATTAAGTAAATAAATAAATAAGAGATCCTTTTTGACAACATATGCATCCCACTTAGCCACTCAACAATCTTGGATCTTGAAAAGAAAATGTATTGGGTAATGTAAGTGAAGGATATGGAATGGCTTTTCCAGCATCCATTATTGTGAACGCATTATGCACCTTTACCTAGCAGTAACATCACAAAGTTGAAATAAATGAGCAATTCTTATAGTTTTCACTTTGTGTATAAAAGGCACCTACAATCAAAGGATCATTGAAAAGTTGAAAAGAAATAAATCGAATAATTAGTGAACCAATAAAGTAATATTTGACAAAAAAGTACGTAAAATTTCCATTTTAAAACTATTATCTCTCTTGCTACTTCATTATACTTGAAGTTTATGAAGTTATGTATATGATAATCAACACAAACTACAAAAACCAGGGTATTGAAGTCTCTTTAGATATCTATGATCCATTGAAATGACTCATCGGATCTCTGTGAAGGGGACACAAATCAAAAGAAAAAGTAAAGACACGTCTTGCAGAGCAAAAACTGGTTGTGACAGACTCTACCTTGATTAAGATTAGGCTTTCATGCTTCACAAAATTTAAAAGGAATTTCATTGAACATTTGGTAGGCAACTCACACGAGTTTTAGATGTAACCTAATCTGATTAGAATGTAATAGAATATGAGTAGATAATAACATTAAACTCAAGATCAACAGTTTTTTCAACTTAACAAAATCAAAGTTGTAAATTCGATAACAAATGTGGACTCTAGAAGTTTGGGTTGAGATTCTGTGGTCATATAGAGAAAAAGAGATTATATAACTTGACCTAGACATAAGAGAGATACAGAGCAGTATCCCTATATTCATCTGGTTTAATGATTTATCGTCAATTGGTTTAACGATTTTGTAGCAGAGAGAGAAAGACCGGGAGCATACAACGTCTTCATTGCAACCTACAAAAACAAAGACAAGCATATAAGTGTTTGATCGACAAAATGAAGACATCAGGTTTCCATTGTAAAACTGAGAAAGAAATAGAACAATTAAAAAGATAAGCAAATCAATTCATATATCTCGTCGATGTCGGTGTGTAAATTTCTACTTGAATTTGGGAGGATTTGAATTTTGATTTTGATTTTATGGAGAGATGAATGACTTTCCTGATTTATTGGGATAACGAAAGAAGGAAAAGAATTGATCGGGTTCTAGTCTTCTAGAGAAATGGGGGATTTTATTTACACCCAAAAATTAATAATGACCCTACTGATTTGACGTCTTTGACTATTTTAAATTGTTTTTAAATCTATTTTACCATGAAAGTCTATTATGTTATATATTTACATTTTTTCCCTTTAGTTTATTGTATTGTAACGATTTCACTTTCTATTAAAATAAATGAATTCAACAACTTTAAACGTACCATTTTATATTTTTATTAGCATATTAATTTATATAAATGTTTTAAATTATACCCTACTTACATAAATAGTTTTAAATTATATATTTTTAGCTTTTTTTATTATATAAACATTCATGCATTAAAATAGTTTCCATATATTCACCAATAAAAATATAAATGAGATTTATTATATTATCGTGCAAAAATTTTATTTTGGTTCGATGTTTCATTTGACCGATTCAACTGAATATAATTTTAATTTTACTATAATTGGCAACATGCCAAAAAATTCGTAACCAAAAGAACCATATGATCATGTTTCTAGTTGTGATGGTTTGGGATGTATGGAGAGAAAGACGACGATGCGGTTTTCTAAGAATTCAACAAAAAATTTGGAATCGTTCAAACTCGATTAATCGCTTGGCAGTCTCGAACCGATTACGATATGGGTGTTTGGCGGAAATTGGTCAAAATATATCATTTCCTGTTAAAAGAAAAAAAATGATTATTTGTAAAAACACGATAATTTGAGACTTTTCTGACAGTTTTCCTACATGTAAACTTAAAATTTTAACGGTTAAACTTATAACTTTCTAAAAACGCTGAAAAATTAAGGGAAATAATTTCAAAGGGTTTGTCCATAAGAACACTCCCCACCCCTTCCATTTATCTTCATCACTGTGTAATTGACCCATCTTCATCACTGTGCAATTGACCCCATCCTTCCATTTTGTATTTAAGTGCGGTGTAAATGAATACCACTACCATCAAATCAAAATAATATAACTATACTTACATTTATGGTCCTTTAACTTGCCATACATTTACAATAAATGCCCTATCTTTATTTTAGTGTCGTGTAAATGAATAACACTACGATCAAATCAAAATAATATAACTATACTTACATTTATGGTCCTTTAACTTACCCTACATTTACAATAAATACCCTATCTTTATTTTAGTGTTGTCAAAACGAATACCACTACGATCAAATCAACATAATATAACTATATTTACATTTATAATCTTTTAACTTACCATACATTTACAATAAATACTCTATCTTTATTTTAGTGTTGTCTAGACGAATACCACTACGATCAAATCAAATAATATAGCTACATTTACATTTATGGTCCTTTAACTTACCTTACATTTACAATAAATACTATATCTTTATTTTAATGTTTTCTAGATGAATACCACTACGATCAAATCAAAATAATATAGCTATATTTACATTTATGGTCCTTTAACTTGCCATACATTTACAATAAATACCCTATCTTTATTTTAGTGCGGTGTAAATGAATACCACTACGATCAAATCAAAATAATATAACTATACTTACATTTATGGTCCTTTAACTTACCCTACATTTACAATAAATATCATATCTTTATTTTAGTGTTGTCTAAACGAATACCACTACGATCAAATCAAAATAATATAACTATATTTACATTTATAATCCTTTAACATACCCTACATTTACAATAAATACCCTATCTTTATTTTAGTGTTGTCTAAACGAATACCACTACGATCAAATCAAAATAATATACCTATATTTACATTTATGGTCCTTTAACATACACTATAGTTTATATAATATTCCTTTTCATGCCTAAAGTTTTACTATAAATGAATGTGTCCCAAACTTCATTTTCATTGTACGATAGTTTGAAAAACGATAGGCTAAGTAAAAGAAAATGAGTTGGCCAGAATATTTGTCATCGTTTGAGGAGTTAAATTACGAGGTATGTTTGTTTATTATTATTCATATATTTATGTTTTTATATATCACATATTTATAGTTGTATGTATCGATTAGGCTAATGATATTTACACAAACAATGCATCTCAAGATGACCAAAATGAAAATACTTACTTCATCAGTGACACATCAAAATTTGAAACTAGCATGGTATAAACTTTTAGATTTATTAATATGGTTATTAGTCAACAAGTTTACTTGTATCTAATCAAAAATTATTTTTTAGGTATTTAATTCTCGCCAGCAACTAATAGACTGGGTGCAAAATACGGGGCGTGGACTTGGTTACGTTATTGTAATAAAAAGATCCACTGCTAACTTAATTTTTTTTTTTCAATGTGATCGCAGTGGTACATACAAAAGTAAAAAAACATCCACAAAAAATACCGGTACCAAAAAAATTAATTGTCCATTTGCACTAAAAGGCAAATTTTCATCAAAAGATAATTGTTGGTCATTAAAAGCCATATGTGAAATACATAATCACGAGCCCACCTTATATTTAGAAGGTCACCCATATCCAAGGCGTCTTTCTGAAGATGAAACCCGATTAGTGGAAGATTTGATAAGAAAAAATGTGAAACCAAAAGATATATTATCTACATTAAAGAAGGAAAATGTAGAAAATTTATCCATTCTTCCAACTATATATAATGCACGCCAAAAATTCAGGATGAAGGAGAATAGTGGAAAAACTCAAATGCAACTTGTTATGTCTTTTTTGGCTGAGAATGGCTATATCTACTACAGTCGTGCCGATAAGTCAACCAACGAGCTTCAAGATTTGTTTTTTGCTAACCAAAGATCATTGGAGATGTGGTGTGCATTCCCACATGTCATGTTGATGGATGCGACATACAAAACAAACAGGTACGAGATTCCCCTCCTTGAAATAGTTGGTGTAACTCCAACTAATCAGACCTTTTGCGTAGCATTTGTCTACATGCATAAGGAAACAAAATCCAACTACACTTGGGCACTAGAGTCTTTAAAATCAACAATAGATAGTTGCATGTTTCCACGTGTAATTGTCACAGATAGAGACTTGGCTTGCATGAACGCATGCAATAATGTATTTCCAGAAGCTAAAGGATTACTTTGTAGATGGCATATCAATACAAGCATTAAGAGAAAATACAAAATGTTTTTAGTGCATCGTCGTTGTTGGACCTCCTTTTATAAAGGTTGGAAAAAATTAGTTGAATCTGAAAGTGAGGAAGCTTACAATTCCAATCTCTTACAAGTCGAAAACATTCTGGTGGACAATAAAGGTATTTATTTAACATATCTTTTACATTTGTTAGTGTGTATATATATATATATATATATATATATATATATATATATATATATGTGTGTGTGTGTTCAAAATTGATGTGAGTGTATTATGTTTCATAAGTTATTACTTGAAGAAAACGTGGTTGACACAATATAAAGAAAAGTTTGTATCTGTTTGGACTGACGTATTTCTCCATTTTGGGAATTACACAACCAATAGAGTGGAGAGTCAGCATGCCAAAGTAAAATTATACTTGGACTCATCACAATCAGATTTAGCGACGGTATTACCAAGAATTCATGATGTTGTTCAGTCACAAGACTATGCTATCAAAGCAAGTTTAGGACAGAACATGATTATTCCACGACATCGTTTCGTCCATCCAATTTTCAGATACTTGGTTGGTAATGTTTCAATTTATGCACTTGAAATAATTTTCAAGGAATTTGAACAAATCAAATTCCTTGAAATTTGTGGATGTCAACTGCGTACTAGTCACGGGCTACCATGTGTGCACGAACAAGCGGTATTTTTAAAAAATGAAAATCCAATACCACTTGATTCCATTCATAAGTTTTGGAAAAAATTTAATTTAGATCCATGCATCCGACTAGAAGATGATGATGTTAATGTTGAAGGCCAAACGTCTAACACACAGTTGAAAAAACAATCAAGATCTAGTAAGTTCAGTTGGGTGCGGAAGTTAAAAGATATATTTTCACCATCAACAACTTCGCTTCGGGAACCTGCTTCTCACAAAAAAAAGTACCAAGTGGACGTCCGCGGTTGAGTACACAAACAAGACCTACTGTTCCTCCTACTTAAGATCCAACGACTCAATATCCTCGTAGATAGTTTTTGCGACGTCTATGTCAGATTATAATGGGTCTAATCAGTTTGATTTAAATCAGGAACCAGAGACGCACAATACATTTTCGTTTCAACAACCTTCAACATTTTATTCAAATTCACTTATGAGTGAAATTCCAAATGAATTTCATCCATACGTTACAAACATCAAAGATGTGGAGGGAGATGGAAATTGTGGATTTCGGGCAATAGTTGTCTCCCTTGGGTATAGTCAAAATTATTGACGTCAAATCCGCTCAGAATTACACAACGGATTATTAGAAAATTGGGGGCGATATGCAATGATTTTTTAGGATGATATAAACAGCATACATCACTCGTTGAGTTTCACTGGATTAGGTTCTGCACAAAGTGAATATTGGTTGATTATGCCGGATACTGGATTCCTCATTGCTAATAAGTATGGTGTAATCGTCTATTTTTTAGACAAACAAGGTTCGTCAACATGTTTTCCGCTTTGGCATGGCCCGCAAGACATCTCACATCATAGATCTATTGTTATCGCCTTTGTTTATAATGGTCATTACGTAAAAATTGATTTACAAGAATCACATCCAATGCCTACAGTTTTGTCACTTTGGCGTCACTACAGATCAGAACGTGTCGTTGGATGGAAAATATTGTATAATGCTCGACTTAATGCATATATTCCACCGAATGCACCACGTAGTAATTGTAATATTCATGTAGTTGATGTCTCTGATAATTAATAAAATTAAAATATGACCGTGTTTGACAAAACAATAGTAATTGAAAATGATAATTTTATTTGTTATAGTTGTGAGAAAATATCATATTATATTTTTTATTGTTCGTTTAATTGTTTGTAATCGTTATTTTTTATTGTTCGAAACGTAAATAAACTCGAATTTAAACCGAAAAGTTTATAAAAAACCATGTAATTTAAAAAAAAAAAATAACGTAAGAAAATGTTAACCACCTTGAATTATACCAACAAATATATAAAAATAAACTCTACCGCGGGCGTTATTTTTTTAGTTAATGTCCCTGATAATTAATAAAATTAAAATATGACAGTATTTGACAAAATGATGGTAAATGAAAATGCTAATTTTATTTATTATAGTTGTGAAAAAAATATCATATTTTGTTTTTTTATTGTTCGTTTAATTGTTAATGATCGTTATTTTTTATTGTTTGAAACGTAAACAAACTCAAATTTAAGCCGAAAAGTTTATAAAAAAACCATGTAATTTAAAAAAAATAACGAAAGAAAATTTTAACCACTTTGAATTATACCGAAATTATATGAAATCTATACAAACTCTCTATTAAAATAAAGAACAAATAAAATTGTTATGAAATAATAATAATAATAATAATAATAATAATAATAATAATAATAATAAATTGTTAAAAGAAAAAAAAAATAAGTTAATGTTTTTATATGAAATAAAGACTAAAAGTGTAATATTCATAAACTATTAGGGAGCAAAACTGAAAATCAACCCAAAGCACAAGGACCATTTATGTATTTTACTCAAAACATAAAACATTCAAAAAGTCGTCACCGGTGCTATGTCATTCGTATACACTATCATTACATTTTAAATAGTTTTTTAATTGAATTTACTACTAATGGTATGTGATGGTTTAAAAACTTATTTATCAATTTGAACTTTATTAAATTGAAAGGGAGGAAAACAAAAATGAAGATATAAGTGAAGGACTAATAATGTATTTTACGGTTTTAATATTTCTTTGTAGGTTATTGTTATGTCAGTGTATTGACTTTAGCTTTATAGAGGTGCGATTAACAACATAGAGAAATGGATGCAGATTATTATAAAGATGAAGGACAAAACAGTTATTTAACTTAGAGAAGAATTGGGTGGAGGACATGACACGTGTAACTAAGGATTCTTTTATTAAGAAGAGAGAAGAGATAAGTAAAAAAAACCCTATATTTTTATCATTTTCTCAATTAAAATTTCTATAAGATTAAATTTCCATTAATAACATTAACCTAAACCAAACTGAAAAGTGCGAACCTGTTAAGTTATCATTCTTTTCAAAAGCTTGGACCTTGCGGTGTCATGCATTGTTGGTGGTTTCATCTCGCACTCGCATATATAACCCAATTCAATATTACATCCGCTCTTTTCTTCGTCTTCTTTCCCGAATTTTCAGTATTCTCTCTGCATTTTACCAAAATTACAAACACAGATTCAGATCTGATCATCGGGAGAAATTTGAATACAGCTAAAAATGGCGGGGGTGTCAGCTCTTGCCAAATACAAATTGGTATTTTTGGGAGATCAATCCGTCGGCAAAACCAGCATCATCACCAGATTCATGTATGACAAATTCGATACCACATATCAGGTTAAACTCGTCGGCTTCTATTTCTGATTTGATCATTTTTATTTGTTGTAATCCTATATAAATATAGGTTTCGTAGGAGATTGATATTTGACCAGGGTATTTGTATGCTAAGCTCTAATTGATATAATAATGCCGGAATCATGTTTATGAATCTTATTGTTTGTAGTATTTTGATCATAAAATAAGGCTGAGACGTGAGCTTTGACATTGGATAGGAGACGCAAATATCAGTAGGGTATAACCTGTTCTTCTCGTTCTCGAAAGTTGTCTATATGACTATATGTGGGTTTTTTAACTGTGAAGATGAATTCATAAAGCATTTTTACCCTCTGTAAGCTATTATCAGAAATTCAAGGTCTTGGGAGGCTTGGAGAGCTTCATTAATTGAAGGATAAAAGGTAGACGGAGAAGAATTGATTTACTGTTACAGTAGGGTGTTGTAGATAACTAATTGACTTAAGAAAGTTAGAATGCTAGTCCCTGAAACTTTTATGAAACACCATTTGAGACTGTAGTCTAATTGCTTAACAGTTCCTCATTGCATCTTCAGCATATACCATGTGCATCAGCAATAACTTATAATTCTTCAAGAAAAACTAGCCTCCTTTTGGCTATCTATCGTACTTGAAGAGTATAAAAGAGGAAGGGGGGGGGGGGGGGGTTGAATAGTTGTTGGCATAATTTCAGACTCTTAACACAGCTGAACAAGTCATGTTGTATGTAAAGAGTAAAAGGATAGAAATAAGACACAAAGACCTATTGTGGTTAGGACCTCTTTATCCTACATCCAATCCTTGAGAAATCCCAAGGTTTTGAATCCATTAAAAGAGTACTCTTTATGATAAAGACAACCACTACAACAATTTGATGGCAATCATTTGAAGAACACTGATCCAATGATCAATGTACAAGTATATGAAGCACAATGTACACTACAAATTTGTGAATCTCAAGTTGAAGCTGAAATGATCAATTGTAGATGAGAAGAGCTTAAATGAATTAGAGATTGCTCAATAAATTTGTGGTTCAAAAAGCTTTAGTAGTATGTATTATGTGCATCTTTCTTTTTGCTCATAAATTGCATAAAGTTGTTTCTTGGCTATCTTTCATCTCTATTTGCTACCTTAGGCTCACCAAAATATTATTCAAAATGGAATCAAAGAGATCTAATTCAAATCAATATATAAATTAAACATGATTGATGCAAAACATGATCATGGCTGTGAAGTCTCTCCTATACCCTTTTGATCCTTTGTTTGTGTTCCTATATCCTTTCTTTTTGTTTCATCTTGCATGGATAAAACTTGATTATCAATGAAAAGGTGTAATGTTTTTAAGCATTTGATTATTATTTTGACTGTCTTTTATTCTCATTTCTATTTTAGGCATAACTTCAATTTCATTAGCTGTTTATTATAGATTAATGTTTAAAAGTTGGTTGTTCTTTTGCATAAATATCAGGCTACAATTGGCATTGATTTCTTGTCAAAAACAATGTACCTTGAAGATAGAACAGTTCGGTTACAGCTTTGGTATGTTTCCATGTTAGTTATGGTTTCTTTTTCTCTTTCCCAATTGGCTCTTTGATGAAGTAATATATTAACAGGCTAAATGCAAGAAATGGCAATTTATTTATATATATTATATCACCCTGCTATCATTTATTTCTCTTATAACATTGTCTTTTCAAATCTTTTTCTTACTAAGTCATTTTACTTTGGAAAATCTACCTAATTATAGCAGTGTACTTCAAATTTTTATCTTATTAGGACATTATACTTTGAAAAATTAAACCCAATTCAAAATATAAGTGTAAATTGCACTTTTTGTCACTGCTATTTCAACTTTTTTTGGATATGGTCGAAAAGGGTATCTTTTTTACTATTTTTTGTTCATAACACTTTTAATCGACGGGACATATGCCCTTAAGCCCATGTAAAATGACCAATTTGCCCCCATTTTAACGCCCATTTCTAAACGACGTCGACATCTAACTCAGGGGCTACAAGTGTGATGAACCAGTGAATTAGTAACAAATAAGGAAAAAGGATTCCAAAAAAAATTGATACAACAGAGGGACCAAAAGTGTAATTTACTCAAGATATTATTTTCATAACCTTTAATGGCTAACATGTCAGGGATACTGCTGGGCAAGAGAGATTTAGGAGTTTGATTCCAAGCTATATAAGAGATTCATCAGTTGCAGTAATCGTCTATGATGTTGCCAGTATGTTGCACACAACTTATCACATTTTTTTTTAATCCTTTTGTTGATATATCCTTTCTGAAAATGGTTTCACTTTACCCCCTCAACTTTCAAAAGTTAAGCTATTTACCTTGTACCTTGGACTCGACAATGTATGGAATAAAGAAATGAAGGAAAAAATTTGTAAAAAATCTGGAAAGCTTTCCCTAACTTTATATGTTAAGTCGTTCTTTTTGCATTAAGTCAATTGGAGACACTGATATATAGCTTACCAGATTAAGGTAGTGCTTGTTTTTGACTTGATGCATAAAAAAGTTAGTGGTTGAGTTCAGCTATATATACTTAATGCTAACAAAATGTCTTAATGGGTTAAGTTAGGAAATGAATGTCCTTAACGTTAAGTCATGATTTCATATTTAGTTTTCCTAAATTGGCCTTATTTTCCTCGATCAAAATTATGAGTAATGGAGTATATTTTTATGCTTTTATATATATATATATATATATATATATATATATATATATATATATATATATATATATATATATATATATATATACCGAGTTATTCACTATTATTATATGAGTAAATATTAGTAATTGTTTGAGTTGAACTTTATTCAATTTAAGTTACTAATCATGTTATTTTTAAAACTGAAAAATATTATTAAATAAATGAAATGGTCATTTGGGTAAAATAGTAATTTGTGTTAATGAAACCCAGGGGGTTCAGAGATTGTGATTATGTTGTAAGAAATAGAAATTTGTTGTTTGTTACTCTCTTTCAGATCGGCAGTCGTTCTTGAACACTGCAAAATGGATAGAAGAAGTACGCACTGAACGAGGCACCGAGGTCATTATAGTCCTTGTTGGCAACAAAACCGATCTTGTTGACAAAAGGTCACATTTTATCATTAACTCTTGATTAACTCAAGCAAATATTAAAAAAAAAAGGGGAATTATTTCATATTGAATGAAGTTGGTGTGATTAATGGAAAAGCTAGTTTTATTTTTATGTTGTGATTGTGATGACACAGGCAGGTTTCAATTGAGGAAGGAGATGCCAAAGCTCGTGAGCTTGGAGTAATGTTTATAGAAACCAGTGCCAAAGCCGGATTTAACATCAAGGTGCATACACTTTAAAACTTGTTTTTATTATATCTATATATCTATCTATATCTATCTATCTATCAATCTATCTATCTATCTATCTATCTGTTTGGGTTAGGTTATGTTGAGAATCACAAGTATTGTGTGAATGTAGGAACAATTACGGATTGAAATAATCAATGATTCTGATGAGAATCATAATTAGTTATCATAACTTAAGAAGGTTCTAAACACTCAAGAATCAATTAGAATCATTGATTTTTTCATGCTCTTACACTCTCACAATAATTATCATAGCTTGAATTTGAATTTTTTATTCATTAACTCCAACACATTAATGTGAAACTTTTCAATTACTTCTTATTCCTTTTTAGTAACAAAATAATAATGAATTATAAAAATCCATCTATTTGATCTTATATCTTACAAAAAATTTCATTCAAAGTTTGGTTAAAGAAACATATTTGTCTTTTACCATATTAATTTGAATTAAAAAAATTGTAATTTATAAAAGATGCAATGGTATTGAAATAATAAAGACCTACATATCTTTCAGGTCCCATTTTGTGTAACAAACAGAACAATAGACATAATTGTAATTTTTTAAATTTGAGATCAGGACTTGCTCTCGATCACTCTTATGTACAAAAGACGTAAATGCCCCCCCTCATCCTCATCTTTTGATGTTTGCTTTTGGGTTGGAATCTTTTTGAAAGCATAAATTGTATTTCGTTTATTATCTTAAATAAAAGGTGTATAGTTTTTGTTTGTTTCTTTTGGGCATTTGTCCCATTCAATTTTTTTGGAATTAATGTCAGTTTTGTAAATATATAGAAAATAAAAGGACCATTTGGTGGACATTTGTCCCATTCAGTTTTTTTGGACTTAATCTTCATTCTGTAAATATATAGAAAATGGAAGTACCTTTTAGTCATAAATTTAAATAAAAATGACAGGTAACTATTTGTTGCACTTATATTTATGTATTGCTAATATAACATACTCATAGTGCTAAAGCCAAGAGATAGCAATGTATTTTTATTTATTTCTATTACAAGTTACAACATTCTACTTTCATTTCTTCCTATCACAGCATCCTACCCAATTATAGCATTTTACTTTCAATCCTATAATTGGGTATTGGTAATGCTATAATAGGAAGAAATGATAATAAACAAATGAATGAAAGTAGATTGCTATTTCTCCCTCCCTGATCATATATATATAATACATGAAAATTCCTTCAAAATTGGCAGCCTTTATTTCGGAAGATTGCTGCAGCCTTACCAGGAATGGATAATCTTTCATCCACAAAACAGGAGGATATGGTCGATGTCAATTTGAAATCTTCCAATAATGCGTCCCATTCCGATCAGCAAGGTGGAGGCTGTGCGTGCTAGATCCCCACTGCAAATTACGTTTATAGCCCCCCTGTATTTGCTCAAACACATGAAATATTTTTCCATGCCAAAAATGCTTTTTAATTCTAATGCTTTAGCAGTCAAGGCTCATCTCATACTTACCATGAAAGGGGCATTTATGTCTTTTGCACACATACGAACCAGTCCTTGTCCCATCTTTTTGGTCCGGACAAAATTTGCAAATTTTGTCTCATTCACACAATGGGTAATTGCTTTTAGGGCTAAATTCAATAAATAACAATCTACTTTTATTTATTTTTAGTTACATTTTTTTATTATTATATAATGTAATCGTATTTTGAAAATTATACCAGATTTTAATATATTACTTTCAATTTTTTTTACTGACACTATACTCTTAAAAAGCTTCTCGGCTATAGCAGTAAAACTTATTGTATATTGAAACGACAATGGTAGATTTTATAAAGCATAATATTGGAATATGAAAAATTGTATAATCAACCAATTAAATAAAACACGTTTTTTCTTGTATTTAACACTTGTTTTTATTACCAAGACAATAAATCTACATAAGAAAAATGACACGATATTACAACTACTGTAGTCAACACTCCCTTGTAAATAAGTGTATAGGGTTTCCTAAAGTTTTCACATTCGGTCGATTAGGAATGAATGGACCTAAAGTTTTCAACAATAGAAAATCTACTAGTAATATCTGAATGGACATAAAGTTTCCCACAATAGAAAATCTACTAGAAATATCTGTTCAATTGATATCAGTTTCGGTCCTAATACATTTTTATAACAGCATCAAACGTTTCCGTATAAGACCCGTATGTCATCTTCCTGAAACAAAGAAAAAAAAACAAAAAACAAAAAAACAAAAAATATCAATATAAGCAAAACAACATTCATAAACACTCACTCGATCCCCCAAAGATTTGAACAGAAGGAAATAAATAAGCCAGTCCGAATCCGAGCAGAGAAAAACCCTGCAGGGGCGACCTGAGAACACATGGCGGAATGTGATTTGTTGCACATTTAACATGTGTTCCCATGTCGCACCTGTTGGATGCCTCTACCATTTGTTTGTTTTCTTTGGTTGTCGCAATATACTTGGAGATAGCAAGGATTATATATATATAGTAATGGTCAATTGTGTACTACGAAATTGTATGGTACTATCATTGCTAACTAGTAATTACCAGTACAACCACTCGTTGTACTCCATAGGATATATCTGTACTTTGCGTCCGACTTCAATACAATTCTTCATGAATTATAATAACATAACGAGTAAATTACAGTTTTAGTCCTTATAATTTGGTTAAAATCGTAGGTTTAATCCAAACTTTGAAAAGTTAATAAATTGTGTTCCAAAAAATTACAAGGTTGGTCCTTTGTCTAAATAAAAAGACTATTGCACCCTTCCTAATTTTTTTTTCTTTTACTATTTTTTGATTTGTAATAAATATAAAAACCACAAGGACTCACCTCCCCACCCTTACCATTACCCGCACACCTACCCATAACCCTCTTCTTCCTGCATTCATGTCATTAAACACTATAGTCTTCTCATCACTTCTAACTACCCACAATGCCTTCGACCACCTCTACAACTCTTGACAACCTCCAACTCACTAACACTTGCCTCACATCTTTCCCAACACTTGCCTCACATCTTTCCCATCTCTACGTTACTGAATCATTTAACTATGGTTTTTTCTTTCTAAAAAAAGTACAATTCGTACTGGAAAACAAAAAGATACAAGAACATGACAGAAGATATTGATTTGGAAAAACTAACACCGACAAATCAATGTGATTTATGTCAATCATCGACCCCAACTCCACATCACTAAAACGATCCCATACCTATCAAAACGAATCCTTTCAAATGTTTTTGTCTAAAAATAATAAAAAATAATAACCTAAATAAAAATATAGAGATGGGAATCGTTTCAAACGAAAAACATAATCAAAATCAAAATAAAAGCCTAATAACAATACCTAAATCAGAGGCGATGGTGGGTTTATGGTTTATCTCAATATGTAGTACGAGGATTACCCGAAGGGGATGATTCGATATGTGGGTGGTGCTCTTGCATACTTGCAAGAGGAAAGCAGGGATGGTGGAATTAGAGTGGGTGTCATTCATTTGTGTTCTCAAGTATGGAACTATTGGCGTTGATTCCTATGGTCAACTACAATGGGAAGAAGAGTGAGCGGAGAGATGAAGATGGTGAAGAAGAGTGACACTAGTGGTGGTTGACAATGTAATCTCTCTAGAGAGGAAGAGGAGAAATACGAGAGACAGTATAGAGGATGGTTGTGAGAGAGAGAGAGAGATGTGGATCCCATATTATTTAAAAAAAATAAAGAAATAAAAGGAAAAAAATAGAAAAGCTATTTTAGTCTTTTTATATGGACCAAGGAACCAACAATGTATTATAAAAATACATCGTTGGTTCCTTACGAAAGAATATGTTTAGTCGACTTTTCAAAAATTGGACCAAAAATAAAAATTTTACCAAACCATAGAGACCAAATTTGTAACTTACTCTAACATTAGATATATATTTGCAATTTTTTGAATTAGAGTGTATCGTGGTGAATGAAATATCCAGCAAAGTTTTTTTTTCATCTATATATATATATATATATATATATATATATATATATATATATATATATATATATATATATATATATATATATCTTCTAATAAATGAAACCTTAACATGTCACATGTCTCTTTTTTTATTAGACAGTTTGTAATATAGCTAAGTAGTAGAAGGGTACAAAGTATAAATATGTACTATATATATATATATATATATATATATATATATATATATATATATATATATATATATATATATATATATATATATATATATATTGTAATCGTATTCTTATATTATAATATACACACAATATTACAATCTGATTATCTTGGTATCAGAGCACAATTATCGCTAAACCTAGCTGCCGCCAAACCTTCTCTAATCTTCATCTTCTTTCTTTCTTACTAACAATGGCGTTAATTGCTGCTTTCACAACGGCTGAGAAAACCTCTCATAATTCCCATAAGTTCGGTTTTACTCTCTCACCAACAAACTATGGATTTTGGAAAACAATGATTCATCCTTTTCTTATCACAAACAACCTAATTGGTTATGTTGATGGTACCGTCCCTTGCCCATCACCACTGATTGAACAAGCAACATCATCAGACAAAGATGCTCCCATACAATCCCAGCCGAACCCGAACTATGCGATATGGGTCGCCAATGATGCTCACGTAAGAATGCTAATTATCTCTACAATCTCATAGGTTGCTTTTCCTCATGTTCAAGGTATTACTACATCTCGTGACATTTGGTTATCCTTAGAGCGTGCATACGCTCCACATACATCTTCTAGGGAATATACCCTAAAAACACAATTACTAAAGATTCAGATGATTGGAGACGAAACATCCTCTGCATATCTCAATCGGGCAAAAGAGTATGCTGATGCTTTGGCTAATATTGGCGAATCTTTTAAAGAGAAAGATCCTGTCATGCTTGTGATTGCAGGTCTTCGTGATGACTGTAATGGTTTGAAATCTACTCTCCTTGCTTGACAGGTTCCCACAGCCTTCAACGAGTTGCATGGACTTCTTTCAGATCATGATTACATGATACAACAATCAGCTCCTGTTATCCTAACACCACAGGTTTTTCATGCTGCTGCCACAGGAACATTTCATCAGCCATTGCCCTCACAAAAGGATTCCATGCAAGCTCTAAATCAGCTTGCTTCACAACTTGGTTTCAACCTACAACCAATTACCCAACAGTCACAAGCATTCTTTACCTCTTCATCTCAGCATAAGCGTGGTCGTGGTCACACCACAAACAACCGTGGACGTGGTCACACCACAAACAACCGTGGACGTGGTCGTGGTCCAAACAATCGAAGCAATAGAGGACAATTCAATTGGGCATCTAATCAGAATACGGTTTATGGAACATGCAACCGGTGTGGTATTGGACATATTCCATCCGATTTCCCCAACCGTGACCCTACCACTTTTCGCACCAGGCAACAATCTTCAGCCAATCATGCTAACTACCGTTCACAAGCTCCTTCATGGCTTCTTGACACAGGCTCAAACAATCATGTAGCTCCAGATTCTTCTAGCATCAACACCGTTGAACCATATTATGGTGAGGACTCTATTCATGTTGGCAATGGTAAGGGTTTACCTATCTTACATATTGGTTCATCTCAGTTTTACTCTCCAAATAAAACTTTTTCCTTAACCAATATCCTTCATGTTCCACAAATCAAACGACACCTTCTTTCTGTTCAACAATTTTGTCATGATAACAATGTTTTCTTTGAATTTCATGATACCTTTTATGCGGTGAAGGACGAGATTTCACACACTACCCTCCTCACGGGTCCAAGTGAACATGGGCTCTACTCGTTTCCTCTTCCGTCTTTTCATCCGGTCTTTAGAAGTGTCTTCACAACTGTTCGTGCTCCTGTCCATACATGGCATCAACGGCTTGGTCATCCGCATTCATAGCTTTTAAATTCTATGTTATCAAAATACTCTATTCCTATTTTACATAAAACTTCAACTATTCCTTGTAATGCTTGTCATATAGGGAAATCATATAGCTCTCGTATTTTAGATTTGGTGTTTTGTGATGTTTGGGGGCCTGCTCCTGTTACTTCTTCTGATGGACACAATTATTTCTTATTGTGTGTTGATCATTTTACTCGTTATATGTGGATATTTCCTCTAAAACAGAAATCTGATGTTTATGCCACTTTTAAGAATTTTCTTGCTATGGTTGAACGACAGTTTAACACCAAACTCAAATCTGTGCAAACAGATTGGGGTGGAGAATTCCGAAATCTCTCCAACTTTTTTTCTCCAGTTGGCATCATTCATCGTCACTCATGTCCACACACAAGTGAGCAAAATGGTTTTGTGGAACGCCGCCATAGACATGTGGTGGAAACAGGGCTCACTTTACTCGCTCAATCTGGCGTGCCATCTCGTTTCTAGCATTTTGCTTATGACACGGCTGTTTATCTAATCAATCGCATGCCGTCTCGTACTTCGTCAAATGTTTCTCCTTTTGAGCATGCTTTTTCTCACAAACAAGATTTCTCCTTTTTACGTTTTTTTGGCTGTGTGTGTTATCCTCACCTTCGTCCATACAATAAACACAAAATGGATTTTCGGTCTCTTTCATGTGTTTTTCTTGGGTACAGTCCTACTCATCATGGTTACAGGTGCCTTGACCCACAAATCGATCGCATCTACATAGCCCGTCATGTTCGGTTTGATGAGAAACATTTTCCCTTCTTACAAACCTTACAAACCTCACCCATACCACCTTCTCCTTCAAATCCATATGTCTCTAGTTACCCTACACCCGTTCCATCACCTGATACTACTATACCTACCACCATTCCATCTGATACACCCGTTACATCACCCGACTCTACCATACCTACTACCACTCCTATTAACAACCCTCCTACTGAAGACTCTCCTTCCAGCCCATCTTCCTCCTCACCGAACCAGCCTACTGCTCCCATTAGCGAGCTGACTGCTACTGTGCACACCGATCAACCCCAAACTCGTGCACGACCACCCAATTTTCGTCAAAATCCCAAACCACGGGTTCCCTTTAACCCTTACGCATATACTACCAACACCCACTCCTCTGATAGTGAGCCCACAACCTTTGCCAGTGCCAACAAATCCCCTCAACGGCAGGCTGCTATGGCCGAAGAATACGCAACTCTAATGCGCAATGCCATATGGTCTCTTGTTCCACCTATTCCTAATGCAAATGTGGTTGACTGTAAATGGGTGTACAAACTTAAACGAGATCAAACAGGCAAAGTCACTCGTTACAAAGCACGACTTGTCACAAAGGGGTTTAAGCAACAACAAGGCATTGACTATTTTGAAACATTCAGCCCCGTTGTCAAAGCTACTACTATTCGTAAAGTTCTTTCTCTTGCCATTACACAAAGATGGACATTTAGACAGTTGGATGTTCAAAATGAATTCTTGCATGGAGAACTCAATGAGACAGTGTACTTACGCCAGCCACTAGGGTTCATTGATTCAACGAAACCTGATCACCTCTGTTTACTTCACAAATCCTTATATGGGCTAAAGCAGGCACCCTGTGCATGGTTTCATCGGTTAACCAAGGCTTTGCATAACCTTGGGTTTCAAGGATCCAAAACTGACCCTTCACTCTTTATGTATTCCTCTAAGGGCACACTTTTATATATGCTGATATATGTTGATGATATCATTCTTACATGTAACAATTCTATTGGCATTGATAAGATCATTAACAATCTGAGTCAAAGTTTTGCCATTCAAGATTTGGGTTCGCTTTCGTATTTTTTGGGCATTGAGGTAGTTCGACAGAACTCGGATGTGATTTTATCTCAAAAAATATATATCCTGGATCTACTTCAACGAGCAAATCTCTCACATGCAAACCGGTACCATCTCCGATTACTACAACTGCAAATTTATATCTTGGAGACAGTCCCTTGTTTGACAATTCGGTTCAATATCGCCAAGTTGTTGGTGCCCTTCAATATGTCACCTTATCACGTCCAGACATTACCTATGCTGTAAATAAAGTTTGCCGGTTCATGCATTCACTGACTGAAAATCAATGGTCCGCTGTGAAAAGAATTCTACGATATCTTCATGGGACATCTGATTATGGGCTTCTGATCAAACATGACTCGGGGTCTATTCTTCATGCCTATACTGACGCCTATGCCTCGTCTTTGTGTGCTTTCTCGGATGTAGACTAGTCTGGTAGTCTCGATGACCGTCGATCCACCGGGGGATATGCCATTTATCTTGGAAACAATCTTATCTCGTGGTCAGCTCAAAAACAACGAACTGTATCTCGGTCATCAACGGAATCCGAGTACAAAGCTCTAGCTGACACTGTTGCTGAAGTCACATGGCTTGAAGCTCTTCTTAGAGAGCTAAAGGTTCCAATGACATCAGTCCCGATTTTATGGTGTGACAACTTGGGTGCCACATACTTATCAGCTAATCCTGTCTTTCATGCCTGTACAAAACATGTTGAGGTTGATTTCCACTTTTTCAGAGAAAAAGTTTGTAACGTCCCAAAAATACAGGCCAAAAATTTTATTTTTAAATACATTATTATATAAAACCATTAGTATAACAAAACATTCATATTAATATCTCATGTTAAAACCAAAGTGTCAATAATCAAAACACATTATCGTAAAACCATATCAGAGTGTAATCACAAAGATCTCATGTGCGGAAAACATAGTGTGATGCGCTGCGATCAAGCCGACTCCTTTTCTTTGAAAACGAGTACCTGAAACCAAAACTGTAAACCGTAAGCACAAAGCTTAGTGAGTTCCCCCATCATACCACATACCATACGATCATATAACATACATATACTGTCAGACATATCTGGGTGCCCAACCTACCCCTTCGGTCCTCTCGACCGGATACTGCCTAGCATATCTGGGTGCTAGCCTCCCCTTCGGTCCTCTCGACCGGATACTGCCTAGCATATCTGAGTGCTGGCCTCCCCTTCGGTATCTTTCAACCGGTAACCGGGGGCTATTTCACTCCTTAACACTACCACATAAAAGCATAGCATAAACACATAAGTCATATACTGCCTAGCATATCTGGGTGCTGGCCTACCCCTTCGGTCCTGTCGACCGGTAAGTGGGGACTATTTCACCCCCTACTACTACCACATAATATCATATCACATATATCATAATCTGTCTAGCATAGTTGGGTACTAATCTGCCCCTTCGGCCCTATCGACCGGTAACCGAGGACTATTTCACCCCTACTACCACTATCACATAACATCATATCATGCTAGCACATAAACATAACAGGTAGTAGCAAACATAGACAATTATCACAATGACAATCATCTAACAACAACTCCTACTGGCGGGCCGGCATTGTGGCCGTAGACCCACCGCTACTCGAAGTGAACTCACCTCACACTGCTGAAGTCCCAAAGACACAATCCCACACTTGCTGAAGTCCCGCAGACTCGACCCCAGCTGCTGGATGACAGATTCCCGAACTGTCAACACCAAAATAACACCCAATTAATAATTGGGTCCCAATACATAATCATAAGTACATTCTTTGGGTGATTACTACATTACCCCTAGCTTGGCTTATTCAAGCCCAAAGCCCAATCCGTAGGCACAAAGTCAACTAGGAATCAAAGCCCAACACATGGCCGAATTTTCCAAATTGGGCCTAGGCCTATACATGGTCTCATTCTAAGACCCAACATCATATAATCATTAAGGCCCAAACTATGGCCCATCTATGGCCCAATTTTCCAAATTGGGCCTAAGTCCCTTACATGGGCCTTACCTTAGGCCCATTAAATTACTCTAGACCATTTGCTTGATCTTGGATAGCCCATTTAATAACCCAAACATCCAGGCCCAATAGAAAGGTCCAACAATAAACCCAAGTGAAATTAGGGTTTCTCATAAAATGATGATTAGGGTTAAGTTTCCTACTTAACCCATTAAGGACTTAATCCATTAAGTCCAATATTGCTTAGATTAATCTTTGCCAATGATTATTATTTAATATCTCAAGTTATTAAATAATTCTCGTGTGTGACACGATTAATTCTTAAAGTTAGGTTTTCATTGGCATTAGGGTATTTCAATCCAAATATTAGCCCATTTATCAATTTGTTAGCCTTTTATGACAATTAGGGCTTTATTGGGCCTAATTAGCCCACTAAAATCTTATTAAACCCATATGAGTTTTATTGGGTCCATTAGAGTCCATTAAGCTTCATTGGGCCCATTAGAGCTTCTTTGAGCCCATTAGGGTTTCTAGCACCCCAAACGAATCTATCACAAGAGGCAAAGCGCACCGCCACCCGACACGGTGGCCGGTGGCGGCAGCCACCACCCTACGGTGGTGGTTTAGAGTTTTCTTACTATTCTGACCAATACAATATTACAACGAGATAACCAAACACACACACTAACACACACAAAGCTACACACTCATAATGACACACACACACAACCACCCTATGGTGGCCGGTGGTGGTAAAAGGTGGCAGCCACCACCTCACGGTGGTGGCAGTGGCTTTCTAGGTTTTTCCCAGCCACACAAAATACACACACACGCACTTCGAAATATAGAGTACACTCTAGCCACCCACCTGGTGGCTCATGGCGGCGGTGAGAGCTATTTCACGGTGGCAGCGACACCGGAAAGTGGAAGGAATGGTGGCTGGTGACAAGATTAGCGATGACAACGATCGGAGATGGTGGCGCCAGAAATGCCTAACGACGGCAAACAGAGGGCGTCGTTGGGATGTAGCAGCCTCCTAAACGAAAACATTGGTGAATCTTGGTCTTCAATGGAATGGCAGCGGCGACATCTAGTCGCTATGGAATGGAATCGGAGGCGGCGGTCACGGCGGAAACATGATAGCAGCATCGACCAACAACGACAAAAGATGGTGGTGAAACCTCCGTTGAAGTGGTAGTGGCGATGTAACAGGAGGAAAGAAGAAGATGACGCCCGTTCTTGGTTCCCATCGGCAGTTGGACAGCGACGTGCTGGAGGATGGCTCCTGTCGACGACATGGACGATGGTGGCCACTCGGATCTTTGTCTGGTCGGAAAACTTGAAGGAATTGGGAGGCACAAGGGGGGGGGGGGGTGACGGTTGGAGATTGGTAAAGTGGCAGCTGAAGTTAGAGATATGGTTAGGGTTTGGAGGTGTAATGAGGGAAAGCAGGACACAGTCTTAAACCCCCGAATCCATAATACACTTCGACCCTTTTAACACAATTGGTCCCTCCATCCTAAAAGGCTTTCAATTGAAGTCCCAAATTTACCATATAGTCCTTTGGTTCCAAGAATTCTTCCAATCTATGTCCAAAAGATACCAAACGACCCTCAACCCTCAAAAGTCTTTACAATTTAAACCCCATAATTACACTTTAACCCTCGAAATCCAGTTTATAACATTTGGCATTAAAATACTCATAATAATTACGTCTCAGGGATTCCGAGTTTATTATTTATTTAATTGATTTCAAACGGAATGTTACAAAGTTGCTGGAGGGAAACTCTCTGTTCAGTTTATTTCCACTCATGATCAGATTGCATACATTTTTACAAAGCCTTTATCTTCTCAACGATTTGCTGATTTACTGTCCAAGTTGCAGGTCGTTACCTGGCCTTAGCTTGTAGGGGAATATTAGACAGTTTGTAATATAGCTAAGTAGTAGAAGGGTACAAAGTGTAAATATGTACTATATATATATATATATATATATATATATATATATATATATATATATATATTGTAATCGTATTCTTATCTCTATTCTAATAAAAGAATAGTTTTAATCTCCTTTTGACATGTGTCATGATATTAGGCTTCCTAATTAATACATATTTTATTCTTTTTTTGCCATATGTCACCATATTAAACCTATTAATTAATGCATGTCACTTGTCAACCTATTAATTCTCTATTTCAAATTTTAAAATTTTCACTTTAATTACAATAAATTAATAACAATGGAATACAAAATTCAAATAAAATTAATACAAATTATAAGGTGATATAATTTCACATATTTATTTAAATTAACGATTATAATTGATTAATAATTTTGTGTTCTAACTATTAAAGTTTAATTAATTTTGTAGCCGTGGTTTCACGGGTTATAAACTAGTATCTCTCTTCTTAATAAAAGAATCCTTAGTTACACGTGTCATGTCCTCCACCCAATTCTTCTCTAAGTTAAATTACTGTTCATCTTTATAATATAGAAGACTAGAACCCGATCAATTCTTTTCCTTCTTTCGTTATCCCAATAAATCAGGAAAGTCATTCATCTCTCCATAAAATCAAAATCAAAATTCAAATCCTCCCAAATTCAAGTAGTAATTTACGCACCGACATCGACGAGATATATGAATTGATTTGCTTATCTTTTTAATAGTTCTATTTCTTTCTCAATGGAAACCTGATGTCTTCATTTTGTCGATCAAACACTTATATGCTTGTCTTTGTTTTTGTAGGTTGCAATGAAGACGTTGTATGCTCCCGGTCTTTCTCTCTCTGCTACAAAATCGTTAAACCAATTGACGATAAATCATTAAACCAGATGAAGATAAGGATACTGCTCTGCATCTCTCTTATGTCTAGGTCAAGTTATATAATCTCTTTTTCTCTATATGACCACAAAATCTCAACCCAAACTTCTAGAGTCCACATTTGTTATCGAATTTACAACTTTGATTTTGTTAAGTTGAAAAAACTGTTGATCTTGAGTTTAATGTTATTATCTACTCATATTCTATTACATTCTAATCAGATTAGGTTACATCTAAAACTCATGTGAGTTGCCTACCAAATGTTCAATGAAATTCCTTTTAAATTTTGTGAAGCATGAAAGCCTAATCTTAATCAAGGTAGAGTCTGTCACAACCAGTTTTTGTTCTGCAAGACCTGTCTTTACTTTTTCTTTTGATTCATGTCCCCCTCACAGAGATTCGACGAGTCATTTCAATGGATCATAGATATCTAAAGAGACTTCAATACCCTGGTTTTTGTAGTTTGTGTTGATTATCATATACATAACTTCATAAACTTCAAGTATAATGAAGTAGCAAGAAAGATAATAGTTTTAAAATGGAAATTTTACGTACTTTTTTGTAAAATATTACTTTATTAGTTCACTAATTATTCGATTTATTTCTTTTCAAATTTTCAATGATCCTTTGATTGCAGGTGCCTTTTATACACAAAGTGAAAACTATAAGAATTGCTCATTTATTTCAACTTTCTGATGTTACTGCTAGGTAAAGGTGCATAATGCGTTCACAATAATGGATGCTGGAAAAGCCATTCCATATCCTTCACCTACATTACCCAATACATTTTCTTTTCAAGATCCAAGATTGTTGAGTGGCTAAGTGGGATGCATATGTTGTCAAAAAGGATCTCTTATTTATTTATTTACTTATTTATTTTTAATGTATTTATAGGTTTATGTTTGGTTTATACGCAGGTTTAGGACTAAGCCTTTTTGAAACCAATAGATTTTGTAGACCAAATTTACTAAGAGGTTCGAATAAGCTTGTCTTCAAGTATAAATGTTGGTTATCTTCAATCTTTGGTAGACTATACGGTCATTTTCATTTCTAAAATGATGTATGTGTGAAGTAAGTATAAAAAAAGAGAGTTTCTTGTTTGCAGCCGTCTAAAGTTAAGGTAAATGACCATTTTACCCTTATTTTTTGAGGGAGTTTTATTTTCATTTTCTATAATAATATTTTAACTTTTGCAATATATTGGTAACTTATTATGGTTTCTAATGTCATTTTTAAAGAGTTAGACTCTTCGTATATTGGTTTCTAATGTAATTTTTGCAATATATTGGTTACTTATAATGGTTTCTGGTCTTGATGTCAAGATCAAGAAAAAGAGTTTGATCAACTTGAAAGGTGATGTCGCATCCACTATGGTGACTATATGATTTGGAAAATGTATTATGTGCATCTTTACTTGGTGACATCCCCACATTACAAGCTGTTTAAAAAAAGACAGAAGAATTATAAAAAAAAAGAAGGCAAGACACCTAACAAGCTTGGAAGGACATTTACTAGGAGCATCAATACAATTCGGAGGGGTCTTTTTTTTTTTTTTTTTTTTTTTTTTTTTTTTTTTTTAAATTTAGATTAAAACTTCCATTTATATTAGTATTAAAACTTAGTATATTTGTATACCCATTTATTATTAGATGCATCTAGATCATAACACAAACATTACTTTCACTTCACATTGCAATCTTTTTATTAATTAGATGTATTTGTGATGGAAAAAATAAAGATTACAATATGGAAGACTAGGTGGAAAATAGGTTTGGTGTAAAAATAGAGGAAAAGGGCAATATGGTCTTTTTCGGGATAAGTTATAAAGAATGGGTTGGTTTGATGGGGGTATCTATTCTCAAACACAACGACAACAAAAGGAGAATAGGGTTAAGTGATATGGTAGTATGATCTTTTGATTAGCAAAATAGATAGCAGTCAAAGTCAAAATGATGAATGGTTTTCACCAGTGAAATTAAAAATTAAAAATTGAAGTCTTTTGAAGCTGTCAAATTAACTTTTATGATAAAAACATATATAAAGTAAATTTTATTATAATATTTATTTAAAAACGTCTTTTTTTTTTTAAATTTTTTTAATGTATATTATTTAAAATAGGAATTAAATAGTAAATGATGATTAAGAACCTTTTGTATTTCTGGGAAACTAACTACTATACATGTTTTTAGAATAATATAAAATCATTTTTGATGATTATGTAAATAATTAAATTCATTTATAAAAAAAAATTGATTTATGAAATATATAAAATTTGATTTATTTCACAAATTAAACTTAAAGCCCAAAAACAATATGGAAAACTTCTAAATTGAAAGTTTAATGCAATAGTAAATCCTGTAAAAGAAAAATTCAATGCACCATATAGTCTATTTAAACCCGAGTTTATTCATGATCAATGTGATGCAAATTTTTACTCATCCAGTGGTTTAGTAAATTGGTAATGCTATATTTCATTTATTTTTTCCAAGTTTAAAAGGAAAGTATAATTTGAATCCATACCAATTGAGTAAAATTAAAAACAATTGTATCTCTAACAAATTTGTTAATAGCAATTCCAATAAATCAGGACATGCATCGCAAGATATTTCATATTTGATTTTCACAAAGTCTCTCACAAATATTTTGTAGAAATTGAAGAACAATAGATCAAGATTTCCATGACTTTTCATTGTTAAACAAAATTTAAATCTTATTAATTTAATAAAAAAAAAATTTAAACTTTTACCCGTGGTTTCCACGGGTTGTAACATAGTATTATAATATACACATAATATTATCTTTTCTACGCCTTTCTTTGCCACATGGCATCTCGTCCTAAACCTTTAATTTTATTCCCGCCTATTCCTTAAACCAAAGTTAGAGTCACGTCCCTAAAAATCAGCACTAAAAATTAGAAGGTATTTTGAATCCTGGTATCTCGCCTGCTATCTCTCCTTATTGGCCTTCTTCGGAACTGATTTTTCTTTTGAAAACCAATTATTTCACCAAAATTGAAGTTTAAAAGGCACACTATCTGTATTGTATCTATCATCCTTATACCCAAGTTACTCTACCCGTCTTCAACGCCGCCTTCCTTGGCCACCACCGAACTAACCACCGTCACTGCGATATACTATCGGCGTCCCTATATCTGACTTTGAATCAACCTAGATCTAAACATTGCCCTCAAATCCAACGATTTCTCTGCCACCAGGTTCGCTCAGTACCGCTGATACTAGGTCCGCTAAAACAACCATAACTATATTGTGCAATTTCTTTTCTACTCTTTTTCTTTATGAAGTTCGCGTATATATTTTTATCATGTTTTATGGTATTTTCTTTATCTGGAAACACTGATTTTTTGACATCCTATGTTCAATTTTTTGGTGAAGAAACCTCTATCTACAAAGTACTGATCACTCGTTAGAGCATCTTTAATAATTTCTTAAATTTTGTTGACTTATTTGTTGTCTTAAGCCCGTTTTCTTGGTGCTTTCTGTAACACCATTTATTGTTTTAGTTGGAATGATTTTGTGATTAAATTAGAATCATTTCGTTAATCTTGCATTTTGATTTTTTTTTCATTATGCTCGATTTGATATTGTAGGTTGAGGTGAATATTTTTTTAATGGAATTCTATCGATCTCCGTTCTGGTATTTTGTTTGGTATTCTGAAATTGTGTAAATTAAAAAAAAATCTAATCTTATATAAGCACTATAACTCTACAGGGTAATGATTGTTATTTTTCCGTTTCGATTTTGAAGACCAAACAGGGGATGTGCTAAAGTGTCGCTGTGCTACTCTCTCACAATAGGTAATCATACTTGTGTATTTTTGTTTTCTCATTTCCCATTTTCACAAGTTCTCGAGCTTTTCAACAAGACAAATAGAATCAACATGCTTTGTCAGGCTATTTATGTTTTAATCATTGATATTGTTAGTATAAACTGAGACAAGGTTCATAGTTGTTATGACTTTATTGATTCATGTGTGTTTGGTAGGAGTCGAAGATTCATGTGTAGGGTCAATTGCAGAACTTTAGCGATGTGTGTTTAGTCACATACCAGTTTATTACACGGTTTAAAATGAAAAGGTGCATATGTGTTGGTAACCGTCACCCATCCCCTAGGTTACATTCTTAACTTTTCTGCCATTTTTTGTGTTCAAATCTTGCTGTCAAATGCAAGAAATAGCAATCTATATTCATTTTTTGTGCTAAATTGTTACTGTCAAATTCAAATCACTCACTATCTAATAAACCAGACTGGCTTATTATATGAATGAGATTAGAAGGAGAGTAGGTAGCCTAAAGCTTCCAACAGGACCATACGAAATGTTATAGCAATATACAATAATTATTGTGTTAAAATGCTGTTATCTAATGCAAAAAATAGCAATCTACATTCAGTTTTTGAGTTAACATGTTGCAGTCTAATGCAAAAAATAGCTATCTATATTTGTTTTTTGTGTTAAAATGTTTTTATAAAATACAAAAAATAGCAATGTATATTTATTTTTCGTGTTAAAGTATTGCTGTCACATGCAAAATATATCAATGAATAGCCGACATGGGAAATTTCCGCCCAGGTTGGTCAACAAATTACCCTTATTACAACCATGGTCAACAATCAAAGAGAATGTAGTAAAATTTTCTGCAACAATCGCTAACATGGTGGTGTTGTTGCTACTTATATAGAGGTTGGTTTTGTTCGAATAAGGTACCAGACGGTCTTAAGTTGTAAGTTCAAGTTTATTTGAAGATATTCAAATCATGAGCATCTTTGAGAGGAAGTGATTGATAACTTCCCTACATGTATCAATTCATTCGTAAGGTCCATAAGATGGCTTTTGAACAACCCAACCTTTTACTTTGAAAGATGTAGATTTGGTTTAGTTTGATTTGTTTAAATAAAGCATAGGTTTTTCAATTTAATCCTAGGGGTTAGATTTGGAACTCAATTCAACTTATGACCTTTTTTTTTTTTTTTTTTTTTTTTTGGTTCTTTTTGGTTTTTTTTGGTCTTTTTTTAGTAACCCAATTTGTTAGATAAACAACATAGATCTCGATTGAACAATTTAAATTAGAAATTTTGCCAAAAAATTAAAGTTCTATGACTTATCTAAAGACAAAATTGCAAAAATGGTCCCTGTGGTATGCATTTTTTTGGGGTTTTAATCTAAACCTCGACTTTTTTGGTTTCATGGTCCTTTTCAACTAGTTTCATTGTGAAATTGGTCCCTGTTAAACTTGAAAAGACCAATCTACCCTTTTAGTTTGTTTTTTCATTTTCTTTAATAGTTTATTTTTATGTTTTATTTATATATGACAAAATTGCAAAATGGTCCCTGTGGTATGCAAATTTTTGGGGTTTTAGTCCAAACCCCGTGTTTTTTGGATCCTTGGTCCTTTTGGACTGGTTTGTATGTGGAATTGGTCCCTGGACTTAACTGCCGTTAAATAGGATCTGTTAAGCCCCCTCATGTGCCTCACACGTGAGGGTAAATTCGTCATTTCATATCTAAGGGACCATTTTTGCATAACCTGTTTTTTGGCTTATTTGACATTTACCCCTCATTTACTTTCCCCAACACTAGCAACTCCCTTCAGCTCCATTGAACCTGCAAATAATAGAGGACACCTCTCTCTCTCTCTCTCTCTCTCTCTCTCTCTCTCTCTTTCTCTCCCTCTCTCTCTCTCTCTCTCTTGTTTGTTCATGAACTCAGGTTTCTATTAACTAGTTAAGATACGTTCTTCACTAATCTATTCATCTTTTAGAAACAAAAATTCAAGGTTCAGTATTAAAAGACACACATACACCCGAAAAACATATCCAACGCACAACACATTGATTCAACAAACTGCACACACTGACTCAACTTGTTATCAGTTTTCACACACTGATGAACTTGATTCAACACACACACACATTGATGAACCCAAATATCGAACACCATACCGACCAGTTGCACCTACGATCATACACATCACCCCTTCTTTCACCTTCATCTCCCAACAGTTCCCCACCACTGTACAAACCACTTTTACAATCGATTTTTTCAGATACAAAAAGGGGAAACATCATTGGTATGATCTAAAATCAAAATCAAACCTACAATAAAACCTGTTGTAGAGCCGGTGATTTCCCCACCTAGATTAGTCAATCTCCAATTATAGAAGCACAATGCTCCAGCACATGCACCTGTAATCGTCATTACCTGCTCCTACAGAATGTTCTGGACCGAGCATCGTTTTCCCCTTCTCTGTTCAAGTTCTAAAAAACGTAACCAAAAACTTCTCCAATGAACACGAACTGGGTCATAGTGGATTTGAGGTTTTTTTACAAGAATCAAGAACACGAGAGAAAATAGCGAGTTTATGTGAGGATTTAGGGTAAAGAAGGAAGGAGCAGGCGTATTGGCGATGATGAGAGGGAAAACGGGTTAGGGCAAAGAAGGGAAGGAGCAGACAACGATGGTGCGAGATAAGGAAACAAACGGTAGTATGCACGCCCCTTACTCGCCTTGCAATCAATACAAAAATCGATACTTGGAAAATGATGATAGTTCGATTGAGTACCAGAGGATTTCTTATTTGAACTAGATGTAGAAATCGTGAATTTCTTTTTTGCGTGCTTCTGATCACCAAATTCTTTATGAGAGAAGGGGAATATTGGTTATTGTTTAATTGGTTTTGTGTTTGTTGAGAGAGAGAGAGAGAGAGAGAGAGAGAGAGAGAGAGAGAGAGAGAGAGAGAGAGAGAGATGTAAATCAGTAAATGAGGGGTAAAGGTCAAATAAGCCAAAAAATGGGTTATGCAAAAATGGTCCCTTACATATGAAATGACGAATTTGCCCTCATGTGTGAGGCATATGAGGGGCTTAACAGATCCTATTTAACGGCAGTTAAGTCCAGGGACCAATTCCATATACAAACTAGTCCAAAAGGACCAAGGATCCAAAAAACACGGGGTTTGGACTAAAACCCCAAAAATTTGCATACCATAAGGACCATTTTTGCAATTTTGTCTTTATATATTAATATTAAAAACAAATAAATAATAGGGCCCACTACTCTCTCTCTCTCTCTCTCTCTCTCTCTCTCTCTCTCTCTCTCTCTCTCTCTCTCTCTCTCTCTCTCTCTCTCTCTCTCTCTCTCTCTCTCTCTCTCTCTCTCTCTCTCTCTCTCTCTCCTTACATAAATCAAGCATTCAAGAACCCCTTCCCATTTACAGAAATCATTTCCTCTCCATTGCAATGAATTTGAAGGATCAATGGACGGCTTTATCTCCAGAAGTGCTTCTAAATCACCATTGAATACAAATTGAAAACACAAGCTAAATAAAAGAACAAGAACAACTCTTGAGTTTCTCATTTCAAACATTTGAAGTCAAATTCCTAAACAAAAATAGTTTTTAGATGATTTCCATTTAGATGATTTCCTGCAAGATTAAACACATGGAGATTCTTCAAATTGGATAATGAATCGGGTATTTTTCCAAACATCTGATGAAACCCAATGTCAAGAACCCTAAGGTTTTCCAAATCTCTGAAATTAGAGTTTAAATTTCAATTGAGCATGTTTCCTTCGAGATCAATTACTTCCATCTTCTTCATTCCCTAAATTTCATCAGGAATTTCACCACTTCAATAATTGAACAAGAGCGATAAGATTGGAAGTTCTGAAAGCTTTGAGATAACATTTGAAAACTTACCCATCAATTTCCAAATACGACCCACACATTTTTTCTCGATTTGGTGGAAACAACCGGCCAAGCGGTGGCTCTTGATGAACCAATTTGTAAAACGGTAGAATTACCAGGCGTAAATCTCTGGGAATTAGAACCTATTGAAGATGGTTTTGGGGGAGAGTAGGCGGAGCAGGTGGTGGAGGTGGATATGGATTTCATCTTTGCTTTTATCAGTAGTGGGTACATCAAGACCCTCGTTTATATTTATTTCAACAGTTTCTACAGGAAGATCTTCAGAAAGAAGTTGTTCTTAGATGTCGTCCCATGTAACCTGAGCTTGAGGTGGACTCGATGAAGATGAAGAACTCGACCTGTTTGTATTATTAAATGATGAAGAAGGCCCAACAGTAGAAAAACCCTCAGAACAAAAACACGAGTCATCCTTTCCCTTTTTTCGAGATGATTCTGATACCTTGAAAACAAACGAATACAAAGTTCTTATTTTTGATGAGGGAGAGGTAAGCAGAGGGGAATAAGATGAGGGAGAGGTAAGCAGTTAGGTTTGTCACTGAAAGCACCTGTCTGAGAGAGAGATGGGTCCCTTCTTAATTTGATTTAACATTTATATTTAAATAAATAAAAAAAAATTGAAGTAAATGAAAAAACAAATTAAAAGGGTAAATTAGTCTTTTCAAGTTTATCGGAGACCAAAGTTACAATGAAACTAGCTTAAAAGGACCGTGAAATCAAAAAAGTCGAGGTTTGGACTAAAACCCCAAAAAAATGCATACCACAGGACCATTTTTGTAATTTTGTCTTTATCTAAATAAGTTAAAATAATAAGAAAAAACTATTTCGAGTTAAAAAGAGAATTACAATTATAAGTTAATCTATGAAATAAAATTCAAAATTTCTAATTTTAAGTAGTGCAAACTCGACTTATTTTATTTGTTTTTATATAATATTACTTTCTCTCATTAATCTTGAATTAAGTAATATTACATAAATTAATATATTATCAACCGTTGTGTTTGTGTGTGCCTCCTGTTATATATGGGTGTGATTGCAAAAGATGTAATATGTATGTAGTTGTGAGTGTAGTTGTTATCTGTGTGAATGTGTGTGCACAATGAACTGGCCTTTTAGAATTTTATATTTCCATCATTTTGTTACAAACAAATCATCTAAATTTGTAAATTAATAGATGTTTGAAAATCATTAATTAATATTATGTCTTCGAAGTATCAATATTCTTTTAATTTGTTAACCATGGTTTCCACGGGTTATAACTTAGTATATATATATATATATATATATATATATATATATATATATATATATATATATATATATATATATATATATATGACTTAGGGAATATGTGGCTGTCATGTATCTACGCTTATATAATCCTATGGTCACGTGACTTACTAAATTAATCAAATTTAGTAACCATGATATCTCTTTTACTATTCTTCCTTAATCATGCGCCTTACTAAATTGATCAAATTTGTGTTTTTTTATTCATTGTGTCTAAGAATTTAAAACATTAAAAGTCAGTGACTATTTAATCAACCCTACTAAATTCTAAATGAAAATTAAAAGAATAAAAGATAAAAGAAGAACATGTGATAACTCAATCAAGATTTTCACAAAATCATTGGATATAGTTTTTCAATTGAAAGACAAAATGTTTGAGTTATATTCGTTAAAAAAATATTGGTTTTTATTTTCTCTATCAACTTCAATGATTATTTGCAATAAAAATATATATAATTGATATTTTTCATTCCATAATTGAACTTAATTCAATGATATTATATTAATACAAAACTACGAGAAAATGAAATTGAATTTGTTTTGTTTAAAACTACGTCGTTTAAAAGGTTCTATACCTAAACTTAGGTACATTACAACTATATATATATATATATATATATATATATATATATATATATATATATATATATATATATATATATATATATATATCATTGTATATTTTTATTAAAATATTATAATTTGAAATATATAGAGTTAAAATAGTTAAATTATTTTCCGAATACCACTGCAACCATTTAACTTTAATATGTTCTATGTTTCACATTTGTAGGCGAAGTAAATTTTCTTTTATAAAAAATTATTAACGCTTAAATTTTCATGTATAAATACCTTAAGAGTAATATATAGAGAAAATGACAAAAATAGCCATTTACACTAATTACATTACAAAAATAGCCAACAAAATCGAAATTGCAAAAATAGCCCCCAATTTCGCAAATGGAAATGCCCCATCTGCGAAATCACCATTCCATCTGCGAATGTACAAGCAGCTAAAGCACAACTGTGCTTTAGCTACTTCTACATTCGCAGATGGTTTTATTTTTTTATTTTTTATTTTTTTTCTCTATATATAGGGTAAAATCGCAGATGGAAATGCCCCATCTGCGATTTACTCTCATCCCATCTGCGAAATTGTGAATTTTTTTTTAGTTTGACTATGAAATCAATTGGTTTGACTACGAAATCATTTTGCTATATAAAAAGTTTTGTAGAAAATTATCATTTTGGTTGTTATTTGCTTAGGAACTTTCTCTAAAATTTGCTCTAAAAATGATTGAATATTTGGTTTGTCTTGTAACCGGTGGGAGATGACAAGTTAATGGAACTAATATGGAATACGTATGTCCACATGGAGGTATTTCTGAATTTGCTTTGATATTTTCTGAATATATTAGTTATAGTGATTTTGTATCTTTGGTAAGAAGCAAAATTGGTTTGTTAGACAAATATAGAATTGGTCTTCGTTTCCACCATCCTGAATTGAATTATTATATAGCTATAGTTGAAGACATGGATGTTAGAATGTTGATAAACATAATCAAATGTAGTGGAGGAAGGGCTGTGAAAGTGTTTGTGGTGGTTGATGAAGTTGAGGAGGTTAATGGGGGTGGTGAAATTGGAAACCAGCTTGTTGGTAATTTATGCAGTTATAAAGGGAGCAACGATCCGATAGGTACTTTCAATACTTCTAGTGTACCTCAGTTTCATAGTGTTGCTGAAAATGTTAATGTTAGTTATTCACCTATTCACTATGTGGATCCTGAGAATTACAAGCATGTTGGTGATGATGATGTTGGTACTTATCTTAATGATGTGGGTGGTTGTTGTGATGATGTTGCCGAACACGAAGTTAAAGTTATAAATAGGCGTGTGGTAGATAAAACTAAAAAAAAAATTCAAGTAAAAAAAATGAAAAAAAATCATGTTTACGGGCATTATGTTGATGTTGGTGATGTACGTTTAGATATAACCGAGCTACAAAGCAATTCCGATAGAGATGAGTTGGGTGATGAAGTTAAAGCTAAGTTTCCCGATAACCTTTTTCACGGTATGCCCCCTGTACCAGAATGCCCACTTGATCTTAATGAAGATATTCCAACACAGATGGTAGACATGAATCTTCAAAAGATTCAATGTGAGAGTATATTTAAGAACAAAGAACTTTTAAAGCGGTGTTTGGTAAAAAATGTCTTCGAGAAGGTTTCCAGACGAGGACAAGTAGATCCACCAAATCAAGGTATGAAGCTGTGTGCGTTTTGAAAAATTGTTCTTGGTTACTAAGAGCAAAAGCAATTAAAAATTCTGATGGACTTTTCCAAGTGAAGAAATTTGTTGATGTACACACATGTTCTTCAACATTTTTGCAACCTAATCATCGACAAGCAAAACAAATATGTTTTGGCCTTTTGGGTGAATATGTTGCTAATGTTTTGGCTGAAGACTATAGTAGAGTTTATCGGGGAAAAGATATTGTTAATGATATGAAGGCTCAATTGAATATCAATATCTCATACCATTATACATGGCCTGCGAAGCAATATGCATTGTTGTCGTTAAGAGGTACGAAAGATGATTCTTTTACCAAATTTCCGACGTATTGTCACAACTTGGCCAAACATAATCCGGGTACTGTCACACATATTAAAACAAATGCTGATGATCGCTTTGAGTTTTTGTACGCCGCACTCGGTTGCTCGGTTAGTATTATAATATTATATTAATTTTTTAATATTTATTTTGGTGTATTTGAATAGATATACAATGTATTGTAGGTACGCGCTTTTGTCAATTTTTGTAAACCGACCCTAGTAGTAGATGGAGCTCACCTAAAGGGCGGGTTCAAAGGTACCATGTTACTTGCAGTTACTAAGGACGGACAAAACCAAATATTACCGGTTGCATATGGTATATGCAAAAATAAGTGTACCGATTCTTGGACATGGTTTTTTCAAAAACTACGTGATTGCATAGGAAATATGCAAGAGCTTACAATTATATCTGATAGGTCTCCATCTATAGCAACATCCGTTGCCAACATTTTTCCTCACGCTCATCATGGAATATGTGGTGTCCATTTGTATTTCAACATAGTATCTAGACTCGGCAAGAGTAAAACGGTTAAAGGAATTTTTTGGGAGGCGTGTAGGCGTACACAGTTGATGCTTTTGATGCTGCCATGGATGTTATGAAAAAGACAAAAAGAACCAGTATGGGAGTACTTAAAAAGTATAAATCCAGAAACTTGGTCAAGGGCACATTTTAAAGGGAACCGATACAATCTTATGTCTTCCAACAGTGCGGAGTCTATAAATGCATTATCTAGACACGCACGTAAAGTGCCAATACTTATGTTGATCGATTTTTTTCGTGCTACAATGCAACAATGGTGGTTTCAAAAACGTAACTTTGCAGGTATTAAGTAAATTTTTAATATTAATGTTTTATTAATTTTGATGTTATTGATCTTAACTTCTTCATTTTGGCTCTTTTTTTAGCGGAAGCAACAACAATACTTACCCCTTGGGCGGATGAAGTTGTAAAAGAAAACAAGAAAACCTTTACCAAATGGGATGTTCGCATGATCTCAAATACGAAATGCGAGGTCAAAAAGGGGGCACAAAATGTGATTGTTGATTTCCAACATATGACATGTACATGTAGGCATTGGCAACTTGATGTGATACCTTGTGGTCATGTCATAAGATGTTTAACAGTGAACAATTACCAACACTGCTCGAGGTATGCATTAAATGCTTACTTTACCAAAACACTGAGGAAAACATATGAGGAATCAATAAACCCTCTGCCAAAGCCATCCGAATGGGAGATCCCCGATGATTTGATGATTGTTAAGCCACCAATAATGGATAAACGTCAGCCAGGTAGGCCAAGAAACACAGACCGCATTCCATCCCAAGGCGAGGGTCCAATTATAAAAGAGCGTTCTACATGTGGTCAAATAGGACTCACGAAAAATAATTGTACTGGAAGGGCGTCCGGTAGCGGAGCACGTCACATAATTTCTACTGCAAAAATGGCATTTAATATTGGTGGTTTAGCGAGTTGCTCACAAACCTATAACGCTGATTTTGATATAAAACAACCTTGAAATGAAGACTAATGATGAGTTGGTAACTTATTATGTATTGTAATATTTTTATTAAATCTTACAAGACATTGCTATGCTTTCATATTGGCAACTTGTTATTTAAAAAAAACAACAAACGATCCTTTTGCAACCTAATCTGTATAATGATAATATTACAACAATTTTGTAACTAATTTTTAAACTCAGGGAACTGCAATGGGTACTTCTCTTTCTCCATTGTTATATAGTCATCCCTAATTCTCATTTTGTCTTCCAAACGATCCTTTTTTACCATAATGTTTATCAACTGCTCATCCTTCTCAGCAAGCCGTTTTTCAGTCGTTTTGATTGCCTTCTTACTCTTTTTTATCCAATCTTTATGCTCTTTGATTTTATTTTTATTGAGGTCTATCCATTCTTGAGCTTGTTTGCATTCCGATGCAATATCATTAGCAAGTTGAATGAGAAGTCGGGATGACTCTTTGTCCTCTTCTTGTTGTTCTTCAGCCTTCTTCAATTCTTCAAAATTTTCATGTGACATATATGGCCCGGCTGAAGAGGGTGTAAAAAAAGGGTCTACCGAATCACAGTAGTAACAATCTATTTCGTTGCATGAGCAAACTTCGAATTTGTGTGAGGAACTCATAATAAAGTCTACATTGTAATAAACTTTTGCTATAAGTGGTATTTATACATACTAGACAGTAGTGACAAGTCACTGTAGTAACCTGCAAATCGTAGTGGAACCCTTAAGTGGCAAGACATAAATGACAGTTTGACATGATAAATCACCGCATAAAGTTGAAAATCGCAGTCCAAATGTAACCATTTCATAGTCAAAGTTTTAATTCATAGTCCTGTTATTTATATAAATAGATGTTTAAGATCTAAAAACCAAACACCCAAATCACCTAAACGAAACGAACTCCCATTATTAGAAATGTCGTCGAATGCAGCAAGTTCTTCGAATGAAGTACCTGGTTCCAATTCTGAAAGGCCATGGACGACAAACGAGGTGTTAGTTCTAACACGATGCTGGCTAAGTGTTAAGGATGGTGTATCGTTACTTGCTCCCCCACATTGCCTAATTGGTGATGAATGGACTCGCATAACATCTTTGTTTAACCATGAGATGGGAGAAGGACAAAAAAGAGAAAAATCAGATGTTGTTACTAAGTGGATGGATGTAAAGGAAGAAGTGACATGGTTCAATCGAGCATGTAATTATGCGAAAAGTAACAATGTTCGTTATCGGGACGAAGAAGAGTTCTTGGAAGTTGTTACAGATTTTTACATCTGTGAGCATGACGGCAGAGACTTCGAATATGAGGAAGTTTGGAAGGTTGTTAAAAATAAACAGTATTTCATGTAGACCGCTCTAATTTATGTTCAGAATAACCCATGTACTTGTGTTTTACGTTAATGCTTTGTTCGTATTATGTCGTTGTTTTTCATGTAATTGTTGTAATGTTTGTAATGGTTCATGGAATCCTTGTTAGTAATGTATTCTAATGTATTGTGAAAACTAATGCAATGGACATTTATTAATTCAAATTAATCATACGAGTTGCTCACATAATAAACTAAAATAGATTTTAAACAAACGAAATACATACAAAATACATACGAAATACATGAAAATAACCTAGTACATGAAAATAACCTAGTACTCACATAATAAACTAAAATAGATTTTAAACAAACGGGATATATTTCAAAATATTCCAAGGGGCTTCAAACTGGAATTCCAACCCGTTACTTAATGACTTGTATTCCTCCTTCGCAGCTTCGCAGCTTCCAAGATGACCTCCTCAGTAGCATTTAAACGGGTGTCGTCAATTTTGGTATAAAGATCGTTGAATAATAGAACTTCGGTTTTCATTTCATACCATCTTGCTAAGATGTCTAGTTCGTCACAATCGTTTCTTGTAGCCATTCGGTTTTCAGCATTGAAAATATTGGTTAAACGGCTCCAAAACATTGGATCGTTCAACTTGCTTGTCTCGTACACATGAATATAAGCACGTGTAAGAACCAAGAACTCTTCATTGCTCCATGATATAGAACTCATTTTGATTGAAACAAAGAGAGTAGAATCTAAAAAACAATATTTGAACAGCTGTATTGGTTGTTTAGTAAACTATTTATTTAACTTAATGTCAATTTATAGTAGTTTCTACACAAAATCGCAGTCCAATCTTCTAATATGTCTGCAATTCATAGTCAAAATTAACTGACGAATGCAGTGTACTATACTTATAACACAACAGATCACTGTTCGAGTTGACAAGTCATCCCCCGTCGAATGACAACACAATACATTGCTGCTTGAATTGACAAGCCATTGCACCAGGAAAATAAGGACTCATTATAAATAGATTTTAATATCCGTTGTAATTATATCGTATTACTTCTCCCCATGCAATTATGGACTCACCACATATATGGAGGAACGCAGAGGAGGTCGCTTCGGTTCAAGCTTGGATTATAACTGTAGAGGAGGATTTTCCACCGGGTCCCCCACAAGTTCGTGCTGGATCATTTTGGTCTCGTGTCTGTCATTTGTTTCACCGTTTAATGGGGCGTACTCAATATCGAAGAAGAAGAGATGTCAAAGCGAAGCTTCTGGATTTGAAAATAAAGGTGAAACAATTTCAACGTATTTATAACGAGTTGGATAACGAACATGCAAATACAGATGAAGACATTCTACGAAAGGTGGCTTTGGAACTATACCGTTTTGAATATGATGGTAGCGAGTTTGCCCACTTAGATACATGGAATCTTTTAAAGAATGTCCCTTATTTTTAATATGCATGTTGGTTAAGTTAATTGTTTTTCGTTATTTAAGTTGCTTGTTGTTGTATGTGTGTAGTCGTTACTATTTAATAAACGTCCATTTCTTTTAACGTATGTTGTTTCCTCAATCGCCAATACATAATACGACATAAAATAAATAACTAATACATAATACGCCATAAAATATAAATGGGGTACATAAATAACTAATACATAATACGACATAAAATATAAACAGGGTACATGAATAACTAATACGTAACACGACACTAAAATAAAAACGGGGTGCATAAAAAACTAATACATAATACTACATAAAATATAAAGGTGCTACATGAATAACTACTGCATTGAGGGAGGTAACATGACCATCGTTTCATTTGGTATTTCCCAATGCACATGTGATGGTATAGTATTCACCAACTCAGATCCATATGCAAGTCGATACACAAAATTAGTGAACTTGTAATCAACCATTCTGTGAATGGATTCAGATGTACGGGTTCTTAGACATGCTATAGCGTGGCCACATGGTATACCGCTTTTTTGCCATTTACCACAACTACATACCCTTCGTTCAAGTTGTACGTTGGTGGTGGCAAAATTGTCATCGACTTCAAATGTATCCCCATACAAACGTCTTGCCTTCCAATTATAAAACTTGTTGAGACATTTTTGAACCTTACTCTCAACGTAAAGGGTCAACCCACTAGACAATCTCCCTGTAAAATTTGATATTTTAATAAAAATAATAGGACAATAAAAAAACTAAATATAACAATCTCCCTTACCCGCCACTTCAGCCCGTTCACCATACTTTGATTGTATCGACGTAGTGATTAACTCAATTATCGTTGTTATAGGAAACTCACGTGTGGATATAATTTGCAAAATTTCAGGGACGTCAATCGATTTAACATTGTAACGTATTTTTGGGAAAAATGTTTGTGTCCATTTTGAAATCGGTATATCGTCAAGCCAGTAAATTGGACTCCTAAGCAAGGTGCAGAAAGGTGGTTTCCTACATGTACTTTGCAACCTTTCCAAACACAAGTAAAAATCATCAACGCTATATGCATTGCATGACTTCCAAAACAACGATTCGACTTCCGTATTGTTATGTACGACAGACTCACGTATTTTTCGAGCTATATCTTTAGGACAATATCCATGATCGGAATCTGGGTAGGCACTCTGAACACCAAAGTCTATTTTATCACACAGGTTGCTTATGAAACCAACCTCTATGTCCTCACCTATACAATCTTTTAACCTCATCATGAACCATCTCCATGATTTTTCACACTCTAAGGTTCCCAAACCAACTGCTAAGAGTAGTGGTTCATGATTTCCATCTAAAGCCACTATGAAGTACATTGTTGTCAGATAGCTCCCAAGAAGGGGTAAATAACCCACATATATCAGCGGTATCATGCACCTAAGGAAGGTACGAATCTATATAAAAACGAACACATATTAGTGATAAGTAAAAAGTAATCGAGATACATTACCATGAAATATTGTATAACTCAATAAAAGAAGTATGTTATACCACGCAACCTAAAGCCACAAAACAAAATTGAAAGTGGTTGGTATTTGTTTTCTTAATGGCTGTGAAGGTATTAGGATTTGTTCTTTGAAGGTTATGCAAGAAAATTGGTAGTTGAGAAAAGCTTCTTTCGCTGTAAGTACTCATTTTCAAAACCGATGAAAGTGCTCTACAATCATCACACAAATGTAATATCACACAAATGCAATTATAAATAGAAAATATTGTATCTCTACTGTTCAAAATTCATAGTTTAACTTTTTAAATTCATAGTCAAACCAATTAATTTTATAGTCAAATTTCACTGACCGACATGACAATACTACAAAATGTACTTGTCTGCAGTTCATAGTTCAACTTTTTAAATTCATAGTCAAACCAATTAATTTTATAGTCAAACATCATACATCGACAAGAAAAGACAAGACAACAAAATGTACTTGTATGGATTTCGTAGTTCAACTTGTTGAATTCATAGTCAAACCAGTTCATTTCATAGTAAAAAAGAATTGTCTGTAATATGATTTCTTCTATAAATGGGTGTTACTCACTATGAAAAATTTAACTGAGAAAGTAACTCCGATTTAAAAGAAAAAGAAGGCTAATGGCATACTGCAATTGTGGAGGAGAACGTATCGTTAGGATTTCGGGTACAGCTAAAAACCCAGGAAGATTGTTTTACGCTTGCCCATATTTGGTATCATGTTGTTAACCTCATTCAAATTTAAACCCTCGTGTTTACATGACAAAAATTTATTTTCTTACTGTCAATGTTAAATTTAACAGAGACCAAAATGCGGGTTTATCAGTTGGGTCGATGAAGAGAAGGACCAATCATCTATGGTAATAGCTAAAGTAGCTAACTCTAATAAGCTCTTTCAATCAGAAAATAAGAAGTTAAAGATAGCGTTGGTTTGTAGTTGGGTGTTGTTCTTGGCAGTTCTTATTTACAAGTTGTAAGCTTTTTAATATTGTTTTTATGGTTTTGAAGTTGTTAGGTCAATAAATTGTTGTATTTGTACTTATGTTTAGAACAGTGTACTTTTAATGTTAAAACAAATGTTGTAGTCGTTCTTATGTTGTATGTATTGATAAGTTATTAGTAGGTCATTAATTTGTTGTAATTGTCGTAACGTTAAATTTTTTGCCATCCGTTGACGAAACTGTATAAATAAACTAATAATCAAATCCAACATTAATTTAGATATACAATTATATAATCCAACTACATAGGACCAAGACTAGACCCCCAATAAATTTTTGCCATCCGTTGACGGAACTCTAAAGCTGCGTTCTTTGGGTCAATAAGAACACGTATTGGTTGACCTGAAACGAATTGCTCCATAAACATACAAACAAAAACACCGCAATCTTCGAAATGACTACTTTGTTGGGGAACATTTTCTTCATAAATGAATTGCATATTCAATGGAATCCTTGGGATGTTCCTCCGGGCCCAATACTTAATCTTGTCCAAATAATTTGCCACCCGACGTTCAAATTTGGAAAAGATTCCTTCAGATTTGAATTTTTCATAAGCCCCTCTACCAAGACTGTCATAAATATGCACTTCCATTGACGCTAATCGTAGTTCCCCAAATAGCCAATGATTAGGGGATGAAAGAATCGGCAATAGGACCTGTATAAGGATCAGAAAATAAAATTATGTTTCTTTACATCACAATACAAAAACATAACAAAAATAACGATATTATTTTCAATATAAACAATTAAGTTTACTGTATCACCATCCCACCAAGCAACCATGAAGTTGGGGTACGTAGCAATACCAGCCATAAACGCCCTCCAGTCCTGCCCTTCTTCCAAAGCATGAGAAACAAAAAAATTTGGAGGCATTATTGTATGTCGGTCGCCCTCAAACCGTCTCTCCATCAATAGTCGGTACCAAATGGTTATATGCTGCACACATGATACTTTTGTTATTGACTAAAAAACAATTAACTTTTAAAATAATAAATTAACAATTAATTTACCAATGACTCCAACCATCCGTCGTGTGTATGCCCAAACAATGAGCTCCAAAAATCTCTATCTAACACGAAATTAAACAAACGATGCTGGACATCATATGAATGAAATAAATAATTTTGGATGACAACCTCACCACCTGCTACGTAAGGTTGCAAGCGCAACATGGAGAAGTCGTGAGCAACACCAAAAGCTGGAGAAGGAACGGGGTTTGTTGATTTGATATCAACCTTCTTTTTTGCTTCGGTGTCGTGTGCAACTAAAAACAATATTCAAATGTTTAAATCTCTATCTTTCAGATAATTCACATAAACATAAAATTATGAGTTTATAAATAAAACGAATACCTCGGTGTAAGGAGGGCACAAATATTGTGCTGGTTTTCGAGTCCTCGGTTTATCGGGTGTAACTTCTTTGCCATCAACACCATACTCATCAAAATAATCTACAATTCCCGTAATTGTTATTTCATCTTCGTCCGACACCTAATTTAATAAGCAATAATCTCTAATTAAAAAAATGTTTCAATATACTAAAAACAAAATATAAATTAATGTAAGTATAAGAACCTCTTTAGCTTCATTATAATCATTTACGTCAAACACATCATCATCAAATTTGTTCCCCGCATTGTCATTCCTCTCCTCCGACTCCTACATTAAAAATAAAACTTTTTACTTTATAACGAAAGACACATAATTTAATAAGCAATAATATCTAATTAAATAAATGATTCAATCTACTAAAAACAAAATATAAATTAATGTAAGTATAAGAACCTCTTTAACTTCACTATAATCATTTACATCAAACACATCATCATCAAATTTGTTCCCCGCATAGTCATTCCTCTCCTCCAACACCTACATTAAAAATAAAACTTTTTACTTAATAACGAAAGACACATTAAAAACTAATTATTAAAATCGTAAAGGTAATATCTATAACAACCTTGTCGTCTTGAATATCACCGAAAACATTTTCAGTTGTATTGTTTTTATTCATCACTTCATCTTGTACAACCTATATTCTCAAATATAAAACACGAACACAAATATTCATATATGCTAATATAATTTAAAAAATAATGTAGCGTGTAACTAACCCGTTCATCAAATTTTCTTTGGAATACTACAGGCTCCTCAAAATTTATGTTATTCCAAATTTCTTCATTATTCACTTCTTCAACAAAAACCTCTGTAGGTTGTCGGTTCATAAACACATGTTGCTCCAGTGCATGTAGCCGTTTCAACACCTCGTCTAGGTTGTGTTTCCCACCGCCCCTACCTCTACCATGAGAGCGACCACTGGACGACATACTAGACGAAGATTCGTCTTGTCTCCTAAAATGGTCCCATACTGGGGATGATACTGCTTTCCCTTCACCATATACATACTCTTGAAATGACATATAATAACAACATATCATCTCACCATCACTCGGTAACATGTTTTGTTTTGGTGGTTGCCCCTCCTAAAAAATCAAACATATTAAAAATGCACATAAAAGTATAATAATCAAGTTTATTAATAATAAACGAAAAATTTATAAACTTGTAGCTTTGAAAAAATCTTGTTCACATCAACCCATTTCAATTTTTTTGTTCCACTCCATCGTTTCATCCGAGGCATAATCCACATGCACGAACAGTCGGAATCATCTCATATATCCATATCTACAATTTTTTACAATTACACTAATAAAAGTTAAAATTAAAATAAAAAACATAACAATAAAACAATTTAAATATAAGAAAATTTTTATACCCTTATTGGAGCCGTAAATCCTGAGACGGAGTACTTTAAAGTTTGACGACGCTCAGGAAGTGATAAATAATTATCTATTTTGTTCCATGTATCCTCAATGTCAACATAAGTAAAATCCCAAAGATAGCAACCCCAAGCGAAACTAACAAAACAAAAAAACAAAATTGGTTTTTATATAAATTATAACTTTAATAAAATAAAACTTTTAACGTAAACAAAGTATACCTGTTCTAGAGATCCAAATTCTCAGCAAAAAAAAACCAATCTTGTGGCACCCGATCATTATTTCTTTTTCCCAAAAAACCTTCACACAAAATGTATATCAAACATACTCTAACTGCATCAACGTCGTCAAGTTCTAGGAATGTTCGATTTAAAATTAAACGTTTCAGGTCGCCGAATTTCACCGAACTATTGGTATGGTCCGGAAATAGCCGCTCACGCAATAAACATATTTTTTTACTAGTTAATAATTTTTCTGACGCTTTTTTCCCAATGTTTTTTGGATACTCCCCAAAATTGAAGCCGGTTATCAAACAAAACTCTTCCGGCCCATCAGAGGCGGAGCGCTTAAGGGGTCAGGGGAGGCCATGGCCCCCCTGCTTTTGAGCCTAGTAACCATGAGATAGCTCTTCAAGAATTAACTGAGCCAATCAATTAAGTAAAAAGTACACAAACCAACTAATTTTTGTTCGGCAAATTACTCATTTCACATGAAAAAAAGGATTGTTTTTTAATTAATAGGTGTAATTTTATGCCTAGAAATTTGTGGGATAAAACAAACTGGCAAGCTGAGCCCATAGATTTGTTAATTGTTAACCCTAGAATATTGCAGTAAAAATTCCACTAATTCCTAAAATAGAGGGAAGTGAATCCCGTAGATCACGAAATAGGAGAAGTTACACAAAGAAAAAAGTTAATATATAAAGTCCACTATCGCATCAATGTTAGATGCGAACTCAAATTTGTGACACTGTAAAATCGGAGAAGCTTGAGAATATTGAAAAAACCGATGAACATCGGGAAACTACGTCTTTTCGGCTCCTCGCTCACCACCGTCACCACTCCCCGTCGATCTTTCCTCAATCGTCGTTGTGTTATGCTTCTCGCTTCACGACGTTCACCCTCTTGGACTCCGACTCTTCTCAGCTCTCAATTTACTTGCCTAAAGTAAGTTCTATTTTCTTTGCCATCGATACTGTTCATACCCGCTGTTTTTAGTTTTCTCTGCCTCCCCTCATAAATTGTTGAACTGTGTGAAAGTGTGTTTTTTATTCTTTAACCTTGTTTATTTATGTAAGATATTTTGGTACTTTAGTATTATTTGTATTATTGTTAATTGTTTAATATTTATCGTTAGAGTTTTTACGGTATATAGAAAAATATCTTTTATTTTTAAATTTGTATATTTGGAAATAGATTTTAAATATCAAAACTCCTCATTGTTTCTATTTTCATATTACACATGAATTGTGGCGATATTTAATATCTTATAGTTACAATACGTTAAATATATTGATATTGTTAACTATTTCTATTTTTAAAATTGTATATTTGAAAAAAGAATTTAGAATATCAAAACTCCTCTTTGTTGTTTACAAAAAGAAAATGTAACTATGTTTCGGCCCCCTTGGTTTTAGGTATCGTGTTCCGCCCCTGCGGCCCATAAACCATTTTCGTATTGCCTACTTGAAAATATAATCGTTTTACTCCATCTGGAGATAAAACAGGGTCCAGCCGGATCTGATGAAAGAACATTTTATGGAACAACAATGCGTCCCCTTGTAAACGAGGGACATCACTAAAATAACCAAATACAGTATCTCTGAAAATGGCACGCCTGACACCATCTAAAACTTCAAATACTTTCCATATATTACCGCCCGAGCCTTTTAAGTTCACAATTGCTTTCATATTGATAAAACTAAAATCATGCTGCAAAAAAAACATAAAAACAAATTAGAGAACTAAAAAATATTTTGTTTTTAAAATATATGATTATGAACTGCAATAAGTACATAAACAATTAGTAATGCAAATACAAATTCTTAATTAATAATTTATATATTTACGATAAAAAACAATAACATACACATATATATATATATATATATATATATATATATATATATATATATATATATATATATATATATATATATATATATATATATAAACAATTTTCCAAGTTATACAACAAATATATTTACGATAAAAAACAATATCATACATAATTATATAAACATTTTATTAAACAAATTTTCAACTTAAAAGACAAATATATACAATTTTTATCTTTCTAATTATATAAGCTAACATTTTATAACCATATAAACAAACAATTTTTCAAATAAAACGACAACCAAATTAACATTTTTGCAAGTTATACGACAAATATATACAAATTTTCAACTTATACGACAAATACAAACAATTTCTAACAATATATATACGACAAATTTTCAACTTATACAAATGTTATACTTATACGACAAATATATATACAAACGACTATTTTGCACATACTGTAATTTAACTATTTTTCACTTTAAATAAACAATTATACGATAAGAATATACAAGTTTTCAAGTTATACAACAACTAAACAAACAACAAAAATAACAAATTGTAAACATTATCTAACAATTTATTTAAATTTAAACCACAAGATGCACACTCTACGTAGTCTCTACTTGTACATTCAAACAACCACTAACAAAATAGCATTTAAAGTTCAAGTATACTAAAGAAATATTAAAACTATCAAACACAACAAAATTACCCTTTCAAAAACTTTATAATTACTATTTTTTTACACTAAATAATACAATAAATGATAAAATAAAAGAAAGTTTAAACATTAAAAGAGTTAAAATCTAACCATATTTGCGGGATTGTTGACATAATCCTCCATTTTCTTCAAAAACTAGCCAAAATCGCGAGAAAAGCCCAAAGATAGAGAATTTTTGTGTAGAGAAGGGTGAAAAATGGAGAAAAAAAACGTTTATATAGTGAAAGCTAGGGGATTTCGCAGATGGCTTCATGATTTCGCAGATGGACCATTACATCTGCGAATGTACAAGCAGCTAAAGCACAACTGTGCTTTAGCTGCTTGTACATTCGCAGATGGAATGGTGATTTCGCAGATGGGGCATTTCCATCTGCGAAATTGTGGGCTATTTTTGTAATTTGGATTTTTTTTTTGGCTATTTTTGTAATGTAATTAGTGTAAATGACTATTTTTTTCATTTTCTCTAATATATATTTTATCATATTAATCTGAATTAATATAATATTTATATGTTATCATATTAATTTGAATTAAAAAAACCTAATATTTGAATTAAGAGTAATATATTTTTTGATAAAAAATCATCATTATCATTATCATTATCATTATCATTATCATACATACTTATAAAGCTATCATTTTTTCTTGAATCTCATGCATTTGAAACTCTCTGTTTTAACTTCCTTAAACCACATTCATTTGAAACCCCTTTTTTAACTAATGCAACTCAAAAGTTTTCTTAATTATGATTTAACACTCAAAAGTTTTATAACTTATATTATGTTTAATTAGCATTTAGTGAAAAGTTTAGTATAAAAAGGCCAATCTTTTGTGTTTTTTGTGTTATATAAAATCTTAAATGTAAAAAGGATTTGAAGATATTGTGATTCAAAAGTTTTCATGTAGTTGAAGCATTCACGATCCAAATATGATGATTTGAAGAAATGGGTTATGTCGATCCAAATATGATGATTTGAAGAAATGGGTTATGTCGCATCGATGGTAATTGTAATATTATTTTTTCTTTCAACCAAAACAAATGAAGCTTTTCTATTCTTTTTTTATATTCAGTTTCTCATTTAATCTTTACATGTGATTTGTGTGTATTGCTCAATCTTGAATGTGACTCTCCAAACATCAATGTTTTGCTTGGAATATCTTTCTGATTCTTCTTTTTCAAGAAAAATATTTTGATTTCAAGTTAGTGAAGAATTATCATCAAGTTTCTATGGTTGAATGGTGTTAAATGAAGAAAGAAAATTCATAAAATGGATATAGGTTTTTTTTGTTTGAGCAAAGTTGACGAATGTTAGTTTTTTCTTTTGATTTAAATGTATGTTTATGTAACATCTTTATTTATATATTCAACTACCCAATGCTCTTATTTATTTGATTGTAGTTTTTCTATTTTGATTATCTTTATTTTCTATTATATTTTTGTTGGGTTATACTACACAACATATTTAAAAGACAATATTTAAAAGATAACATAATTTTGAACATTTGATATGTAATTTATCTATATTACCACGACAATAATTACATATGAGATTTACGAAAATATATATATTATATGTGATTTGTTTAACATGTATATGCACCTATGTATGTTATAAATTTATAATTAAATATCTTTATGTTTAATGAAGTGATTAAAATGATGCATCAAAACTAATTATTTACACAAATATAATAATAATAATAATAATAATAATAATAATAATAATAATACATTTCCAAGTACCGCATTCATTTGAAACTCACACTATAACTCAAGAGTTTTCTAATTTATGTATATTTATCAATTACAACTCAAGAGTTTTTAACTTATGATTATTAATTAGTAATCACTAATAACTTTTTATTTTTCTTTCTTTTATATAAGGTTGTAAAGTTTTGCTCATTAAAAACATTAATGTATTTGAAGAGATTTGTGATTTAAATACGAAGAGTTAATATAAATGTTATAATAGATGTTTTAGTATTTATATGTTATTAAAAGTTATAATATTTATTTTTCATATTTTTTTATTATTCGTCGTATATATATCTTTTTTAATACAAATATTATAATAGATGTTTTTCTATTTTTATGTTACTAAAAGTTGCAGTTCATATTTTTGTTCATTCGTTTTGTTACCCATTATATTATCATTCATTTGATATATAATTTACACATTATTAAACGGTTTATAAAATTATCAAATAATTGTATATATCACAATGCCTTAAAAATTAAACTATAATGTTTAATATAACTAATTATGTTAACTATATGTTTGTGTTACTACTAACATTTTGTTTCAAAGTAGAAATATTAAATAATAATTTTGTAAAAGTTATTATTTTAACTATATAATTTTATTCTCGCGCAACGCGCGGGGATTCACCTAGTATACTTATAAAGCTAACATTTTTCCTTTTACCACATTCATTTGAAACTCTCATTCATTTTTTCTTTCACCACATTCATTTGAATCTCCCATGACTTTTCAATTTCTTTCTAATAATGATTATAAGTTGGTTAATAAGGTTAAATAAATATCAAACCTAAAGTGTAATCATATATATAAACTAAATTTCAATATTAAAAGAATATATTTTCATTCTACTTATAAAGTTATGTTTTTAACTTTTAACATATTATACTTAATTTATTAAGTCTAATATGTTGTTATAAGTAAACCATTATTATTTTAAAGCTACAACTTTTGAACAATTTGTATAAAATACTTAAATTGTTAATTTAAATATAACCTTACATGATCAACTTAAATATAAATTTATAAAACTAGCATTTTTCCTTTCACCACATTCATTTGAAACTCTCATTCATTTTTTCTTTCACCAGATTCATTTGAAACTCCCATGACTTTTCAATTTCTTTCTAATAATGATTATAAGTTGGTTAATAAGGTTAAATAAATATAAAACCTAAAGTGTAATCATATATAAAACCACACAAGTTGATTTAGAGCATATTGTGAAGAGAGGGTCAGATCAGGTGCATACATTGGTGGGTTCCCGGAAGAGACCCAAGACTTCTGACCAATGCTTGAGAGGCTAGCATGATTGGTAGGGGTGAGCAAAAACCGAACCGCAAACCAAAAAAACTGAAAAAACCGCATAAACCGAAACCGAAACGAAAACCGATGGTGCGGGTTTTAGTTTTGCAAAAACCGAAAATACTCGATGCGGTGTGGTTTCTAGTCTCGCAAAAACTGCAAAAACCGAACCGCACCACATATATATATATATATATATATATATATATATATATTAAGTGTTGATATTTGTAAGAACCAAGAACTCATGACAATTAAAATTTTATAAATATAAATATCTATCTTATCTATCAGATGATGATTGTATATTTTTAAGCATATATTCAGTGATATTTACAATAACAAATAATGTTTATGATATTTTTTAACATTTAAATGTGAAGAGTACTATTGATGATAGTATCATTTTTATGAATACATTAATATTATTGCATTTACATGTGAAACAAATATTATATTAAATTTGTATTATGTTCAAGCATTAGAAACATGTTAGATTAGTGGTTATGTAATTTGATTTCAAACCAAGAGGTGGTGGTATCGGTTCATCTCCAAAAAATGATTAACACTCCTCATCTGAGTCAAAATAACTCGCCGAGTTACTTGAGTTTTAGTAAAAATGCGAAATGAAAACCAAAAAAAACTAACAAAAAACCGCAAAACAAAACCGAACCGCAAAAAACCGCAAAAACTGAACCGCATAAAAACTGAACGGTGCGGTTTCTAAATTTCAAAAAACCAAAGTTGCGGTTTTCGGTTCGGTTTTGTCCAAAAACCACACCGAACCGCACAGTGCAACTTGTGTGGGAAACTTCACGACGGAGTTTGTCGTTCCAGGGGTTTGGGCTGCTACAAGTATGGCAGGGTTTGTCACATCAGCAAGGATTGTCCTCACAGGGCAAGCCCGTTATGTTTTCATTGTGATCAGGTGGGCCACAAGAAGGCCGACTGTCAAATGTTATTAGGAGGAACAGTGAGTGTGCCTGCCCCGACTACATTGAGGATCACCGATGGACGAGATGGTATACCGGGAACCCTAGCGGAGAGGAGTCAGGCTTTGTAGTGACAACCAAAGGAGATTAGGACTCCATCAGGCGATGTTGCGGGTATGTATCTTTTGTTTCTTTTCGGTCTAGCATCGGTTTGGGTAAGTGTATCTTTGGTTTATTTCTTCAATTATGTTTGGTTTATATCTTCAAGCAATGTCATATGCTGTTTGCATGCTGTGAATTATTAGTGGTTAGTGAAAGGTTGTTATCCTTTTTGAGGGTTTGGAGTATTCAACGTTATCTTAGGTTGTGGTCGAGGATCGGTTCAGGGGTATTATGTGGAAGGTATGTGATCAGGGTTCAATGGGATGGTTATCCAAAATCATCAGGGTTCGGTGGGTTCAGTCTTTGTGCTTGGGTTGGCTTTTGGAAGCGCTGAGAGAAGTGGTCTATTGCTGAGGTTTTGCACTGGGCATCGGCTATTTGGAATTCAAGATTTGAGTGTGGTATCATTTCAAGGCATTTGGGGTTATCAGTTTCGCTAGGATCCGGGAAGTATTATTCTGGTATCTTGAAGTTGTGCGGTCTTTTGGGGTTTGGCTAGTGATGGAACACTAGCACGGGTAAGCGCAGGTTATCAGCACTTTGGTTATTAGAGGGTAAAAAGGATTGGGAATCCTTCAATTCTTATGTATGTGAACACTTAGTCGAATCTAAGTGGGGGAAAATCGTGCATGTATTCAGGATTAGAAGCAGGTGTGGAACTAGGGTGAGTTTCGAATCCCCCGGGGAGGAGGGCGGCCAAGTGGTTGTCCGGATTAAGGATTGTGTGAGTTGGAAGTTTGGGAAACTTTCTAACATTGGGTTCGTGTTTTCTTGGTGTCAGGTAGCAGGCTTCGGGAGGGGGAACCGAGGGTGGGGTTCCAGTCATGATTCGAGTTCGGTTTGGGAGCTTGGTTAGATGTGTGTTTGAATCCGGGTGGCGTTCAGATTATTAGATTAGCGGTAAGGCTTTGGGCTACAGTTATGGTTAGTGGAAGTGTTGTACGACTGCGGGGTGGCCCGTAACATTCACTAGTTAGCAGTTAGTGGACGTGTTGTAAGATTGTGGGGTGGCTCGTAGCATTCACTAGTTTGCAGATAGTGTAAGCGTGTTGTAAGACTGCATGGTGGCCCGTAGCATTCACTAGTGGTCATTTAGTGTGAGAAGTGTTGAAAGACTGCGGGGTGGCCCGTAACATTCACTGGTCCCTGTGCAACGGCGAGGGTGTGGCAAATTGTGTTTTGCTTGAGATTTTCTTCAGATGGTTTAGGCTAGGACGGGTCAGTTCGCTAGGCTGAGGGAGGGCCACAACATATTTGGAATCAAGATATGGTAGGTCGTGGGAGACTGGGTATGAGGAAGACTATAGTTGGTCCTGTAGCGTTCAAATTAACATTGGGTTAGTGTCGAAATGGTTTCAATAGTTATTGCCAATAAGGATTTCTGTCGGAAGTCGTGAGGGTCAACTGTGTGGGAGTCTTTTGGCTTAGCAACCGGGCTGGAACCCGATATTTCAGATGACTGGCTGACGAATTGGGATCGGGGAGGTCTCGATGGATTTTGGAAAGCAGCCAGAAGGTAGCCTGCTGTTTCGGGTAGTTTCAGTGTTTCGAGCAGTTTCAGTATTCCGGACAGTTTCTGTGTTTTGGGCGGTTTTTGTGTTTCAGGCGGTATTAGCGATTTGGGTTTTCGTGTGTATGATAAGTATATGGGTTTTATTCAAATATTAAGGATTCGTGATTCACCCGGCTTGAAGAATTATTCTAAGGATGGTTTTAGTTGATCGGGATAGGCCGTTGTATGATCAAAGTTGTAAGGGTTATGATTGGTTTGCTATTCGTTGAGAGAGGGCATAGGTTGTTTAAGCACCGACCATCTGTCAGGAAGTCAGGTCATTACAGATTTCAAGTCTCAGAAGGTGAGGTGGTTTGCAAGGGTTGAAGGTTTGGGTGTTATTTTCGGGATAAAAGTTTCGGTTTGGGTTTTGGTTGCCTTGGGAAGGTTGTTTTATGCGCAAAATTTTTGATCGTGATCATCAGGTTGATTTTTTTATATGAGTGTTAATAAGGAGCGATTTCGAGAAAGAAATCTAATTTAAGTGGGGGAGAGTTGTAACATCCGGAATTTAGAAGGTCAATTATGGAAATAAAACCTCATTTCTAAGGCAAATCGCCGAGTTTCGGGGAAGAAACTCGACATGTTGGAAGCGTTGGTTGTGCGTGTTTTTGAAGACCAACTCGACGAGTTGGACGTGGTTTGGGAAACCCTGATTTCGGGGTTTTGCACCCTATTTAAACAACTTAAACCCCATATGTTGTCCTCATTTCTAGCCACCATTGTCCTAAACCCTAACCTCAAAACCCTAAGGCATTTGTGAGTGTTGTGAGCCATTTTGAGTGCTTTTGTGGTGTGTTTGAAGCCATTGGAAGGAATGGAAGCTTGGTGAGAGTTGGTGATACAAGAAGGAGCTGCTAGATCTCGAATCCTTGCTTCATTTTCGACACTTTTCTGGTAAAAAGTCTCGACCTTGCTTTGTGAATTCATAAATCTCCTTATTAGGGTTCTTTGGAATGTTTTGGTCCAAATGGAGTGGTTTTTGGGAGTTGGACGTCCCATTTGGACAAACCCTTTCAGATCTAGGGTCCTAGGGAGCTCTTTTGGCATAAAGGTGCCAACTTTATGGTCTTAAAGGATCCATGAGTCCATTAAGCCTTTCTTCTAGCTTATTTTGAGATTTTAAGCTTCTTCTAGCCTTGCATAAGAGTAAACTTGGAGACTTTGCTCATTAATAAAACCTTAAGGGACCATGTATGCAATTTGAAGCCTTATCTTGATGATTAATTGGCTTAATAGATCAAGTAGGTTTGTTGACTGAAGAACTTGACGAGTTCATAGGAGAACTCGGCGAGTTGGTTTAGGATTGTCCCGATTCTGATGAAAAGGAGGGGAAAACTCGATGAGTTAAAGGGAACTCGACGAGTTAGATCGATTCTTCACAATTCTGCGGTTTGATGAGAACTTGGCGAGTTGGGTCACCTGGACCATTGACTTTGGCGTTGACTTTGAATTTTAACTTATTCTTTTAACCAAGTTTGTCCCAAGGGGTGTTTAAGGTAACCTGAATTGTATTCGAGGAAAATATGGGCTTAGGATAACACCCAAATGGGATTGGGCCCAATTTGGAAAATTAGGCCATTAGTGGGCTTTTATGGATCTTATAGTTTTGGGCATTGTTGGTTTTGGGCTTGGGCCTTGGTTGGAAGTCTTGATGGGCCAGGGGTAAAATGGTCATCTTACCCCATGTTTGGACTATGGATCATGGTTTAGATTTCAAATGCTAATTGGATGTTGATTGGGTATTGCTAGTTTGGGAAGTTGTTAGGTCACCAGTTATGGTTTTGTGCAGTTAGCTTCAGCATTCGAGGTGACTCTCCTCATTATTTATATGGGTCAAAGGCACCAATTCCGGCCCATTTGGTTTATGTATTGTAAGAAGACCCAGGGGTTAGCCCTTGATACACTGTATGAAAGACCAAGAGTTGGCTCCTGGCACACTGTATGAAAGACCAAAGTCCGAACTCTTGCATTATTAGTTAAGTAGCTGTAGACTGTATGCTAGTTGTCTTTGTAATGATTGCATGGAAGACTCGGAGGTGACTCCTGAAACTTGTCTGTAAGACCTAGGGTTGTGGCCCCCGACCTGGGAAGAAAGACCACGAGGTGGCTTGTGGCATAATGGCAAGACTATGCGCGACACATAGCACCTTTGATGATTATGATACATGAATGATATGTATGGCTCATGGTTTTGTATGACATGTATGGATCGTTTGATATGTATGATATGTGGTATTTGGGGAACTCACTAAGCTTTGTGCTTATGGTTTTTAGTTTTGTTTAGGTACTCTAGATTTCAAATGAAAGAGCTCGGGACAATCGCAGCGCATACGCCCGTGTTTCCACAATATGTTATCTTTGGGACTAGACCCTGATATTTGTTTTATTTGAAATGCTTTTCAATGTCTTGAACAAGTTATAAAAGTGTTCTAATTATATTCAAATGAAATATTTACCTTGAATTTTTGGGTTGTTACACTAATGACCCCTTTATATAGCTGCTAGGAAACCCTAAAAACCCTAGATTTGAATATAAAACAATATTATTTAAATATTGGTAATTATCTACTTTCCTTTTATTAATTAAAGAATTCTAGATTGCACTCCAAGATATCCAAAACCGTCCAAGCTATGGAGATTTCTAGAATCTCTCTTTTGCTCAACTATTAAGCAATTACCAAGCAACCCTTGCACTTCTAATTAATTTAAATTGATCCCAAATTAATTCGGATAAATTATTAATTAATTTAGTTTATTTCCAATTAATTTATTAATCATATAACAAACTAATAAATTGTTTTCTCTCTCTTAAATTGTTATTTTAATCAATTTCTAGTTATGAGGGCAGCCAAAAAAAAACTTTGCTTTTAATTACAAGTTTATACAATTTAGTTATGAGCTCAGACACCTTAATCTAACACGAAAACCCAAAGACCAGAAATCGTTAATAACCTTACACGAAAACCAGTTTAGGGTGTATCTGTCCGGTTCCGAGTACCAAACCAGGTTTCGGGTTTTGGACCGAATTAGACTTCGATAGTGTTGTTTTAGACAAAACCGCATTTAAAAACTGTTAATTAAAAAACAAAACTTTAACAAAAAAAGTAAACTTAACAACTTTTATTTGTAAAAAGCGGCAACAAACAACTCATTTTATAAAAAACTACCATATTTATTATAAAGTTGCATTTTTTTAACAAAAAAATACTTTTAATAAAAAAATTGTACTTTTAATAAAAAACTACATTTTTTAATGAAAAACAACATTTATTTTATTACAAAAAACTACACTTTCTCAGAGAGTAGAAGATTAGTATCCTTCTGTATGTCGACCAATAGTGGAATGCGAGAGAACGAACCCCAAAAAATAAAATTAATAGTGTGCGTTGATTAGAGAAGAGTCGCTTGAATCGATAGGCGTTTCTATGTAAACTCGTTGAATTGACGTCACTCGAAAAAGGTAATAACCTTTGATTTTTTGGTCCGATTCGAGTTATAAACCTTATCCCGGATCCGGTCTGCAAACCCGAAACTCGGTTATTGTAAAAAATGAAAATCGAAAACCGGCCCACTTATAAAAATATCTGGTCCTGTCCGGGTCCGGTCCTGGTTTTTTTCCGTTCTGGTATGGCCGAACGGGTCGTTTTCTCATCCCTAGACGTGACACATTGCCTTATATTTCACTATACATGTTCACTGTTCATAGAAATGAAAATTTAATTTTAGACTGAGTATGCTTTTGGTCACGTAAATGCATCTGACCCACCCTGATTAATAAAGTTTCACTCAAATTTGATGGTTTAATAAAAACCTGTCATCACTGAAAATTTAATTTTAGACTGAGTATGCTTTTGGTCACGTAAATGCATCTGACCCACCCTGATTAATAAAGTTTCACTCAAATTTGATGGTTTAATAAAAACCTGTCATCACCTTGTTTGTTAGTTTTAATTTATAATTGTTGTTTAGATGAACTTTTGCATGTGAGAATATAGAAACAATTGTATCTCAACTTGCTTTCAACTTTATGGTTGTTTAGTTAATCTAAAAGTTGTAATTCAAGTTAAAACTAATTATTTGTTTTGAATTATCGCCAATCATTGACTTGACTTATGTGTTGTTTGAATGGTTGTGTTTTTGGTATGGCTGAGCATGGGTCAGTTTTGACCCAAAACCGAACCCAAACCGATGGTATCAGTTTTCAAATATTAAAAACCAAACCCTAAACCCAAACCGATGGGTTGGTTTCTCGGTTTTTCAAATTCGGTTTCGGTTTTAAACTTAAAACCCATCCAAAATTTTACTTGGTGGGATTTGGTGGTTTGTATTGCTTTATATACGAGGTGAATAGGAAGAATGTTTCATGCTCTGTCGATGTGTTTCGCTTTAAGAAATTAATAGCAGAAACAAAGGGATATGGGATACTTAGAACTCGTAAACAAAATAAGAGCTCCACACGTCAAGAGAAAGGATCGAACTTGGGTATTTTACTTTATATGTCCAACGCCTTAACCAACCAACACATCGACCATCTGTTTGTGTTTACAAGTCAACGAAAACACACACACACACACACACATATATATATATATATATATATATATATATATTAATGACAGAATTCATATTTTTTATAAAGTTCGGTTCGGTTCGGTTTCTCTTGGTCTTTCACATTTCTAAAACCCAAACCAAGCCGAATTTTTTGGTTTCTAAATAATTCAAACCCAAACCGTCAGTTTATGATTCGATTTTGGTTTCGTCGATTTTTGTCGGTTTTTCTGTTTTCGGGTTCGGTTTTGCTCACCCTTAGTTTTTGGTCTTTGTGACCTTCATGTGTTTTATTTTCTATTATATGTAATTTTTCCTTTTAAAATTATGAAGTTATATTTTAGTTAAGAGTATTGTATAAGAATAGAAAATTGTTATGTAATGAAGGCCACACAAGTTGGGGAACTTGGAGTTCGGAGTCTCGTGTAGATTGAGAAAGTATTAAGAGTCGGTGGTTAATCGAGTAAGAGCTTTGAAGTGTTCATTTTTCTTGCTCCCTAAGGCTTCCAAGAAGCCCTATGAGCCTCCTCCAAAATTGTCCCCCTACGGGAAGGTTCTGGAATTCTTCAATGCTCAACTTTTAAACATTGTCACCTTTAGTCCCTATACTTTTAATTAATCCAATTAATCACAAAATTAATTCAAATTAAGATATAATTAATTATTAGTTAAATAATACTATTTCTAATCAATATATTTTTCTCATAATATATAAATAAATTACTTATTTCTATTTCATATAATAAACCACTAAATCAACCTCTCTCTCCAAAAACTCATTCTATCAATTACTAGGCTTGAGGGCAACCCAAAAGGACTATGATTTTTTCCTCAAGTATATATGAATTTAGTTATTGAATTAAACAACTAATCCAACATTTATATCAGTGAGCTGAGAAAGTCTGGTAAGATCAACACTTCAGGCATTTGATATAATGTGTAAATTTTTAAAAGAAGTAAGCAACTAATTACATACGAATTGGTATTCCATATTGAAGATATAGAAAATGTTGTTGTTGAAGCTATTGGAACTTTTGATTACAAAATAGTCTATATTTGATTATTAAAAATAGTTGTCTAGTAAATATTATGAATAGGAACATTGTAACAGTTGTAAAATTTTGAAGCAATCTAGATTTACTTATCAGTTGGGAATTTTTATATTCATGTTCTGAAACAATGCATTATATATTAAAATTTCTTTTTGATAAAGATATTTATGTAGTATTTCTATCTGTTTTTTTTAAATTAATAGTTCTAAATGTAACATCAAAAGGTATCAAATTATATTTGATGCCAAATTATCTATGGAATTATTGTCCTGACCATATAAACAAGAAACACATATCCTAACTTCAAAATAAGGTATTTTGAAGGCAAACGAGTCTTATTCATTTGATACATATGAGTCATGTTTAAATGGGAAGATGATTTTCAAGCATCTTTCTCTAATAGTAGTGAAAGAGCAAAGGGGTTGTTAAAGAATCATACATAGTGATGTGTGTGGTCTTTTCAATCCCATGAATGGATATGGTGATAAATAGTTAATACACTTCACCGACAAATTTTAGTAGTTATTGTTGAAACATTTGAAATGTTTAAACCGTTTCATAGTAAAGATGAAATACAACTCAATGAGACTATCAAAAACCCTTCGTTCTGATAAAGGAAATAGTTTTAAGCCAAGGTTTTCTCTGATCATCGTAGGAGTTGTGGAATCAAATTAAAACTCGTTCCACCTAGAACATCTTGTGTTTTAGAGGAGGAATCAAACCTTATAGGACATGGTCTGCTTAATCATGAATATATAACCTTTTTAACTATGTATTTGAATTTATGCTCACTTCAATATATTTTGAATATATTTTTCCAACCAAATTATTAGATTAAATACCTTCATAAGACTAGGAATAAAAGTCTCAATCCTTATATAAAAGGTATAGAGTTGTGAAGATTATGCATGCCAAAAATTCTTAACTCAACCTAACATCTACTAAAAACATTTATGTAGAATATACTGAAGATTCCTTGGGATAAAGTTTCTAGAATCCCACTAATTGTCATTCAAGAAGACAAGCTCTTAGAAATCTAGTTTCTAGTGGGAGAAATATGGAAATTCACAAAATTCAAGAACCATAAGTTAAATGCAATCATAGTTTGGCACTAGCAATCAACCATAGCTTGTTGAACCTGTTAAAATAGTTAACTAGAAATGATAATGTAACACCCGTTATCTAGAATGGATCATAGATGATATAAAGGAGTCGAAGGCATGTCTTTTGTGGAAAACCATATGCCACGATGTGGCATGAAGGTTGTCATGACGTGTCATCCTAAATGAAGAACATGTATCTGGTACGGCTGTCAAGACGTGACGAAAGGAAGGTTGCGACATGACAACAACTGCAACTCAAGACCATGATTTTTAGGGGTTTCCCTACATTTAAACACCTTAACTTCAAGTTAGGGCATCCTTTTCAGCCACTAACCTTCCCATTTCAAAAACCCTAGCCTCTTTGAGTGTTCTTGGGTATTGAAAACTCATTTATCATATTTTGGTGTGGTGTTTGAATGCCAAGCTTCTTGTAAAGTGATTTGGTGAAGAGATCAAGTGTAGATCTAGCAAAAGGACTTTATTTCTGGACCTTTGTGTGTGAAAGCTTCCACCTTTTAGTTATCTTTCCATAAATCAAGGATTTATTGCATTTCTTGGCTCATTTTCGAGTTGGGTTTGTTGGATGAGATAAAGTTTGCAACAATATAATTCATCTTGGTCCCTTGGTCTCTATATCTTATGAATCTGAAGTTTGATTGTGTATTGAGCTCCATGCATGGGATTTTGGTCTTATTTCTCCATTTTTACTTGCATTGTGCATGCATGTTTATAAAGCTATGATGTTTATGTTGGAATGGAAGTAAGAAAGCCTTTTGGAAAATATGAATGGGTGGATTGAAGGATTAAGAGCTTAACCCATTAAGTTGTGAGAGTTTAGCTTTCACGATCTGAAAGCCTTCTTTCCACGATGTGACGGTTGGTGCTATCGCGACTATTTTGTCATGAATATGCCACGACGGGATGAATGGGTGGTCACGATGCGTGTGACAACCCAAAAATTTCCATTATGTAAAACCATCCACAACAATCGAAGTGAAATCCGTTCTGCTAACTTTCAAACTTTTGGGATAAGTTTGAGTGTTATTAAAGTTAGTGCTTCGGAAGATATCAGGAGAGAGGATATCCTAGGGTTTATTATGTAGCAATAAGTGCCCATAACTTCAAGAGTTTGGAATTCACGGTCCAAGAATGTTATTGGGACTGAAAACCTTAAAGGCTATATAAGGAGACTTAGCCATTTTGGTTCATTTCTTTCAATTCCAACCAGAGAAAACCCTATTTCTCTCTCAAGGATCTTCATCCGTTCACCCCCAATTGTAAGTACTTCAACCCTAGAGTGTATTAAAGGGTACTACATGACTAGATACATGGAAATCATCCATAAAACCCAAGGAAAGGGTGTTCACGGCCCAAGATCCTCTTGGACCGTGAACACTAAATTTGAGGCCAAAAGTGTGCCTTATGCCCATATAGACCTTGGAACCGAACATAGAACAACCCTTGACATGTCTAGGCCTTAAAACACTAAGAAACAAGGGCTAGAAGAGAGTTCACGGCCAAGGATGTTCTTGGGCCGTGAACTCCTTTTCATGGTGCCAAAATTCCCCAAATGCCTTCCTTAAGCCAAGAGACTAGCCTAGCACTTTACCTTGATGTGTTTAGGACTCAAAACAATCAAAATACCATCACCCATAGGTGATTACGGCCGCAAAAACAAGCCAAAATGGTCCAGGGGCCAAAAACTCAAGTTAAGGGTGTTTTGATGCCACAAATACTTCCTAAGGCTTAGACTTGAATTTAGGATGCTTCATTATGAACTTTAGGACCCTCATAAACATAAATGGCCATGAGTTTACGGTTGTAAACTCATTAGGGCCGTAAACACCTCAACAACTCCAAAGAAGGTGGTCTTCCTCATCCTAGGGTCGAGCTAAGGTCCCTAAATCAGTCCCTAGCCTTCAAACTTGCATTTATACATGAGTAACCATGAGTTTACGGCCGTAAACTCCTTTGGGCCGTAAAACCATGGTAGTAAACTCATGTGAGTGCCATTCTACCTTCCTTTGTTGAATCACATGTGATTCCAACACTTGGTCAAGGTCTTTCCTAGTCCCGAAAGGTGTTTCCTTTCATATAGTTGATTATAAACACTATATTCATGCCAATATGTGTCATTATATATCATTTAGGACTTATTGTGTCTCGGGACTTCATTCGTGGAACTTCTCATCCTTTCACGCATACCCATTTGAATCACCCACATCAGGTGAGTTCAATACCCCGTAATGAATCATTTAACTATTTTAACTGTTTTAAAGGGGGGGGGGGGGGAATATAGGTTGAACACAATGATAATTGTGTAAATGTTTGTTGTTAAAAATCCTTCAAAATGTTACTTATGTTATTTATAAGTTGTCAACACATTTCAAAACTCGTTTAAAGTTATGTTACTCTATAGTTATACAAAACTCCGTTATTAAAGTAAAGGCATAACTTAGTAGAGAAATGAGTCATTTCAGTAACAGTCCAAGTAGAGCATTAGTAAACTATTATAGGTATAGTTTAGGAGAATATTATTCATTACTTCTAGTATAATGAAGCACACAAAGAATCAATACCACAATAGAACAAACAGTGAAGAGAATCAAACAATACCAGAACATAACATAACAAACAAGTTAGGTTGCTATAGCATGAGAACACACAAACAGGATCTAATTATAATAATGAATCACTAACGCATTAGTGATAGTTATATTGGGTATACATGATCATATAACTTTAATGTGAATTACACGGCTTGTAAGAAATTGCTGGGGTCGCGTTTGGTTCTCTCAATCTCTTTACATTGAGAGCGTTTAGTAGGGGTTCTAGCTTTCACATTATGACCGTAATAAAACAAATATGTTTTTAGGCTATTAGTACATCCGCAGGTCATTATAAACGACATCTGTGTACTTACTTCACCCATTACTTTCATAAAGTGTCGGTACCACTTGAAAATTGATCTATTTTCTAGTCAAGATAGTTATAAACTAGGGAGAATATACTTTTACATTTGACAAAGGAACAGTCAGGTTTAACTCAGAACAGAAGATGCCTTGGTAGAAGGCTATAATTAAAGTTTAGGATCATAATGCTAGCTTTATGATTCCTTGATGTATACGCTATAGGATACATATATGCTAGTAGATTCCGATAGCTAATAGGATGTGTGCTCTTCGCTGCAATTCCTGTTCCCGTTGGATGTGGGCTTGCACTGAGGTCACCCAATCTATTATCTACCCAAATCTATATATATCTATGCTTAGTATACATTAAGTCATCATAAGAGTACCAGGTATGGATCAGGTCATAGGACACAGAGTCAACGCACAATTATTCTAGTACAAAACCTACTTATCAAAGTCAGTATTTTTGGTATACAAAACTAGAGATTTCCCAGAAAAAGGGCTTAATCCATTTTATTAAGCCAATACAGTTTCAGAGACTTTAGGTGACTAACTCTATAATACCTCAGTTTATACACCATGTTTATATATAAAACTAATATCCAATAGATAGCTAAATGTGTGTTTTCCGCCCGACGTCTTGTTCCCGTTGGATTGTGGGCTTAGGGCCGATTCACCCAATTAACTTTCTACCCGATATCAGATTATATATAGCAGTATAAACAAAGCTATTATAAAAGTAATCATCATAGTCATTATTTTACTATAAGAAATATTGGTTTTCTTAAAAGAACTCTCCATTAGATATAAAGGAACCATTACAAATAACTCCATGAGTAACAAGTGAATACACCAAGGTTATATATGACAACGATCTAACAACCAATGGAATCTGTGCTATCCGCCTTACTTGCTGTTCCTCGTTGGGTTGTGAGTTTAGGGCAGATGCGCAAAATCGATTATTTATTTACTCTAAGTATATATAACTTGTACCCACTTAGTACGCATAGAAAGGCTTGTAGTGTCATTTTACTTAACTTCCATTCAAGTAGGAAATATAGGATTTTCTAGAGGAACAGGCGAACATTTCAAAACAGAACTTATAGCTTACATCACTTGTGCATATACATTTTCAACCACATTTTATAGCTTACTCACATCACTAAAATCTTATGAACTCACCAGCTTAATTGCTGATCAACTCTTTCAAATAACTTGTATTCTCAGGAGACTATTAGACAGGTGCTCGTGCTGGGACTTCAGAAGATGGAGCATTATAGCTTCAAGTCTTGATTTGTTATTTGATTATGACTTCTATGTTTTGTGAACGCACACATTGTAAACACTTTCTTTCTAAATGAAATGGTTGTTCATTACTTGCTTACCATATACATATCTCGTGATACTTGACATGACGTCCTCCACCCCCAAACGTTTCCGCCGTTACGGTTTTGGGGTGTGACAATGCGGGAATATTCTAGGGGTTGACTTTGGCCATTGACCATTGACTTTTGACCAGTTTGACTTTTGATCAAACCTTGAGGGGTGTTAAGTTGTAGTTTGAGCTTTAACCCGTGTTTGGTTTAGGAGGTTTGTGTAGCTGATGCTGTGGGACTTTACGTAGTGGGTTTCAACTCATCGTTGAGGTGAGTCTTCTTAATATACTCTTGTATGTGCTAGTATGTACATGTTGACCAACTGGGTCTTGTTTATTGATTGCTATTATATGTAGGTTGAGTTGCTGATAACTCTTGGACTGCTGATAGTTCCCGATGTTGTAGATAACCTGTGAAGTGTGCTATTAATCCATAGGGCATGCTACTAGCCTGTTGGGACTAGTGATAGTCCCCATGGATGCTGATAACCCATAGTTATTCATATTGTTGTGTTGTATGTGATATTCATAACTATTGTTAGTCACATGGCTGCTGATAACACCTAGCTGCTTATTATGTTGTGTTGTACGTGATATTTTGGGGAACTCACTAAGCTTTATTCTTATAGTTGTGGATTAACTATTTTGCAAGTACTTATTGGATTGCGAAGGCGGGACTGTACACACACATAAAAATTTTTATGATTCAATATTCCACATTATTTAAATCTCACTTCTAAATAATGGTTTATGAGTAAATGCTTTTCCCTGAATGTAATTTTATGTCACACTCCAAAACCAAGAACGGCGGAAACGTTCTGGGGCGGAGGACGTCATGTATAATATCAACAACAATGTAAAGTAGTAAACAAGCAACAACATCATCCATTGCATTAATAATATAATTATTATACAAATATGTTCTGTCAAATTTTGATAAACACTAAAGCATAAATCAAAATGAAAGATAAGTCTTGAACAAGCTCCATCTTCCTTTCTTCTTGCATCGGTACCTGTCTATGATGACCTGAGGATACAAGTAATTTTGAAAGCGAGTATCAGCTTTGAAGCTGGTGAGATCATAAGTATTTAGTGTCTTAATTTGTATGTAAGGATTTGTAAGTATATGTATTGTAAGTATTTGAAAGTGTATATGAACTGTAAGTGTTTGAAAAACCCTAGAATCCCTATGATTCCTTCTAGTATATGAAGGTGTCTTCTACCAAGACCTAACTGTTCTGAATGTGTGTCTCTTGTAAGAGTATGTATTTTCCAAAGTATAACTATCATTATCCAAAAATATAGTTTGTACATTAATGTTTAAGTGAGGTTATCACTAAAAATATGTAATGGGCAAATTAATGTAGTACTAAAACGTAGCTCTAAAAGGACTACTACCGTACTAACTACCTTAAACCGGATTTTAGGCTAAGGCATTATGTGATAAATTGCACGATACTATCGACTAGTAACAACGACATAATGAATGGTCGTAATAACGAAATGACGTTTGGCACCCGCAGATCTGCAGATCCCACTGTGGCTAGCAGTAAGGTGTAGGATAGTCAATCCAGTATAGAACTATACACAAACTCATACTATAGACTGGTTTCATCGACATAAGAATGGTCGAAATTTATGTATGACGTTTGGCACCCGCAGACCTGCAGGTCCCGCTGTAGCTAGCAACAAGGTGTAGGATAGTCAATCCATTATAGAACCTATACGCAAACTCACGCTCTCCCTTCAAGAGACTCTGGCTACAACTCGGGCCATGTCATTTAAGTCATGCTCCGATTTAAATCACAGTAATTAACGTATTCTTGTATATGTAATGTAATGAACTGTTCTAGCTGTAATGTACGTGCTCTCTACCTAGCAAGTATAGTAATGTAAGCGTTCTAGTATAGTTGTATATGTTCTCGTCCTAGTATAGTTGTATATGTAATGTACAGTAATGTTCTAGAAAGTATTGACTCATGAACGAAATGACTCATTGTATGATATCGCGTTCTAGTAATGGTTCTAGTATCTTCCTAAACTACCCGCATGGTAGTTTACTAGTAAGCTATCTGGTATGTATGATCATGGATGTATACCCTTGCTACCTAAGGGCATGGGATGAACTGGAAGGACCTTTTATGACTATATATGTACATATGATATATAACTAATATTTAAACGACCTTCGGACGAGTACCCGATATCCCACCAGACCACATCTCAAGCGCGAAAAGGAAATAGGGTGGATAGCCTTCCTAAGTCTTTTAAACATTTCTTATATAACTATACATATAGAGGCATGCAATTTATAATAATATAAAAACATAACTAAGATTTGTAAGACATTTGTAACATAAATATTATTTTAAGAAAAGATCGACTTGATGTCAATCTACAAAACAATTTGAAGGAATAAGTATGATAAAACAGTTTTGAGTATAAGGAAACATTTGTTTGAAACACAGTTGTAAATAAGTTTGAAAGGTAATGTACAGAGTCAGATGTACAGTGTAATAAGTAGTTTAAAACATATAAAATGTTTATAAAAATCATTTGAAGGAAACCGTTTGGTAAAATGGCTAATGAGTAGCCAAATCTTTTGAATGCTGTATATTAATCACATGTGATTGATATAATAACTAGCGTAATTCTACTTATTAATCGCATGTGATTGATATAATAACTAACATGATTCTACTTGTATCCCCCCATAAAACATTTAAAAGTAGTTTAAAACATTAGTTAAGGGGTATGAACTCACCTGCAGTAAGTGACTGGAATTGAACGGACTGTTATCGTACGGAAGGATCGGACAAGTGCTTGGTGTCAAGTAAAGACTTAGACACACACAATGATCCTAATTACATATGAAGACATATGTATATAAATAATTAGAGATTAAATCACTAATTATACAAGTATAAACATTTAAACGCGAGGAAAACACTTTTGGTCAAGTGCTAGGAGGCTAATGGGTTGCAACAAAGGAGTGCAATGCCCCTAATGTGAGTTTAAGGTCTAATGACCATAATCATTGGAGTTTACGGCCCAGGGGAGTAAGCTCCTGGCCGTAAACTCTCAACCAAGGCACTAAATGGAGCTTAGAATTACTACAACTCTAGTGGGAATTGTTTCAAGGCTTATACAAGTGTTTGGGCACCATATTGACTCCTTTGGGGAGTTTACGGCCCAGAGACCACTTTCCCTTGGATTTTACGGCCGTAAACTCCCTTGGGAGGGTTCTTATGATGTTTTCAAGTCTCAAAAATTTCTAGGAACTAAACTAGGCTTTGGTACTTGTCTTTAGAAGAGTTTATGGCACATTTGGCACCATTTTTATGGAGTTTACGGACTTAGAACCTTTTGGGCTGTAAACTCCCTCACTCATGGGGTTCTAAATGTTTTGACTAGTACATAACTTATTTAGGTACAAGCCCAAATTGTTTCTTGGCTCAAGGAAGGTGTTAGGGTGTCCTTTGACCCCTTTATAGGAGTTTACGGCCCAAGAACCACTCTTGGCCGTAAACTCTTCAACACTTGTGTTTTCCTTATGTTTTCTAGGTACTAAACACTTTAGGGTATTAGTCTAAAATAGTGTCCAAGCCTTAGGTGCCTTAAAACCACCATTTGAGCAACTTACATGGGAGTTTACGGCCTAAGCTATTCTTGGGCCGTGAACTCCTAACTTGGGTGTTTCTTGGTTGATTTCTTGTCTCAAATGTACATACATATTATCCTTAACTAGTTGCCTAACAAGGAAATGGGACTAGGTGGCCTTTAAGCTTGATTTTGGAGTTTACTCCCCAAGAACGTTCTTGGGTGGTAAACTCCTGGATCTCATGTATTTGACATACAATCTATGTTAATAAGCATAAAACAAGCATTAAAACACAACTAGGGAAGTGTACTCACGATTTGGGATAAAAACCCGAAGATCCGTGAGAGGGAATTTGGCTTTTCTCTAATTGGAATTCAACTAATGAACCATTTTGGTTCAGAATTCTATTTATAGTCCTGAGATTTTTGGCAGAAAATATTTCTATTTTCGGAATGAATTCTAATGTCCTAGAGTATTGGAATTACAGTGTTGCACAAAACCCTAGTGCATCCACTCTCCTAATATCTCCTTAGATGTACAATCCTGAAAACTGCCAAACTTATACTCGAAATTTGAGTTTTCACTGTAACTGCTCTACTTCTATTGACTTGATATGGTTTGTTCAGAATGGAAATTTCGGGTTGTCACATTTTATTAAAATGGATGTTATAAAAATAAAAAATTTAACCTGAAATTTTAGGATGCCACAAGTTAGTATAAGAGCCTTGTTTTGAGGGATTTGGATGAACACTCATGGGATTCCAAACTCAAACTATGGAACTGAGAGTTTTACTAAGCCTTTTTGGAAAATATTCATTTGAAGAGAAAAAACGAAGATGCGATGTGTACAGTCAGCCGGAGCTCAGAAAGTGATTTCCCAAAATATCCATACTTGATTTATATGCTATTTTTGAGTTGCTATTATATGTGTTATAGTATGATGTGCATGCTATAAGTTAGGCTAACGATCTACTCAGGGTCGTATGCTAGAGTACCTGCTTAAAGGAGATGCATTTTGTGTGATATATGAGCTGTTAGAGATGCATGATAGTGTGTAGGCTAAGGATCCTCAGGAATTGCATGTTAGAACTACCCGAGCCTTATAATGCCTATTTGCCTATTGGGATTTTTTTTGCTCGAATACTGCTTGCTTTGTGCTTTGTGAAACCTATATCAATGTTACCTGAATATTAGACTAATGCGTTAAGTTGCATGCCATAATTATTAAATAGTTTAAAATGTTTGATTTAGCCCTATTGTGTAGCTCTTATTTGAGTCCAACCATTGTAGTGCAGGTTCTTTCTGTCGAAAGACTGTTTAATCCTTGCTACATGTAATTTTATTCGTAATACAATTAGTGGAATACAACTTAAAATCAAAATTACAACCTGATGAGTTTCAATTGCCAACAGAGGAGGTTTACTCCAATCTTTTTTTTTTCTTTTGTAGTTAAATGACATCTTATATTGCATTTACTTCGGTAGTGTTTGGTGTATGATGAAATCAATGGAAGGAATGGAATGATTCATTCCATTGGAATGAAAAATAAATTGTTTGTTTTCCCTTAATATTGTTATCTTTTGAACATGTAAATGTACAATTATGGCGTTATTTGTTGTGCACCTATTTGAAGCAATCACATTTAAATTTGTTGAAAATCCTAAAACATACGAAGCATGGGCCACATTGGTTAATAGTTTTGTTTCCATATTTGTTGGTTATCGTTAACCGTATTCATGAAGAGACGAAAAGAGCTTGAGGCCAAATTTTTAAAAATGAAAGAGGAACTTTGATTGAGGCGAAAGAGTAGAAATTGCTAAGACTTTGATAATTTAGACTTTCATGATTTGATTTTAGTAATTTGAAATTGAATATGAATCTTTAGTGTTTGTAGTTGACTATTAATGTTTTGCTCATTGAATATATAATAATTGAGATTTATGGATTTTGAATATAAAACTTCAATTATATATCTAATGTTTGTTACATAATAGCAACATATTTGACACATATGGACCCAACTAATTATATTATGAAGAACGATCAGCGAGAAAATTTATGACTGAAATACAAATTTAACATCGAAATTATGTTGACATCATCAAATTGTCGAAGGAATTACATCATAAATTACTTGTTTCCTAACCTTTTCACTATTGAAAAACAAGTAGCTAACATAAAAATGTCTCTCGCTAATTTTGTCGTGAACAACTAGCTATGCAGATTTTTCCAACTGTTTATTTATGTGTTAATATGCTTCTATTACCCATTAGTGGCATATTTATGAAGGAAATGCCTGTCTCTATATCCCTCCTTCTAGTAAAATACATCAAAATACTTTATGGCATCAAATGCTCTAAAATATATTATGGTATCAAATGTACAAAAATACCATACAATATTGATTTAAATGCTTGAAAAATTCGAACGACTTTCAGGTTGATTTTCTTTCACGAATGAGTGACATGATCTCGAGATCCCACCACTTCCTAAACCCAAATCCTCTAAAAACACAGAGTATCTTTCAAAAGTTATGGATCATACGAAGCAATGTCCATAATAAATACATCAACTAAAAGGACAATGGTCAGAAACTCCATAAGAGCTCAGTCTACAATGAAATCTCATGGATTATATAATTCCAAATATCCATCTTCTTTTGAACATTTGCTTGTCTCTTGGTTACAAAAGCATCTAGTACAAGCCAGTAATAACCTCATCATATATATATATTTCCATAAAGAAAACTTGGTATCACAATCTAAAAACAAAAAACATACTTCATTAAAACATGTGGGATAATCGAATATATATAACCTGGTGAAGGTTGTGTGCAAAATCAAATAATGTGAACCTATATTTGGGATAAATAATCGATTATGACTTTGAAAGTTAAAGGGGTAAAATTGATCTTCGCATATATATTATATAACATGAGGAAAAAAATCGATTAAAGAACCCACCCTTTGTCGGGCTATGAGAGAAATTTATTTGGGCAAAAGGTTTTGGAAAATACCATTTTTATAAAAAAAAAAGATGATAAAAAGAAGCAAATAGAGCCACGGGCTCTACGGATTACATAGACAGATAAAGTTTGGGTAGAGTTATTGATTTACCATTCAGGACATGGATTGCCTTCTTTTTAATCTAAGCATAGAACTGATTCTTTTTTCTTTTTCTTTTCCCTCTCTATCTTTCACTTTTTCATCCCTATTTTCATTTGTATCGAATCTCCCTTGAAACAATGTAGATCTTTTGATCTTATGCCATCCTAAAATCCAACCCGACAAAGCATTCTGCTTATTTCTCATCTTTTCACAATCTTGTTGTAAATTTGTGTAGTCCGTTTGAAGTTCTTTAATTAAATCCATCATCTTTTCCTGTTCTAATTTGAGCATTTTAATTTCTTCTTTTGGAGATGCACAGTTATCTTCCTGCTGTGAAGAATCAACGTTTCCTGCTAACTGCTTCTTGTGCATTTCTTCCCTCAGCTTTAATTGCTCCGCAAGCAATACCTGATTTGGTTTTTCTTTTAGAGTTTACATACATACAGATAATTTAAACATTGCAATCGAATTCTACATTCTACAATGCATTTATAGTTACCTGCATAACTGTTCTTACAGGCAGTCGATCATTTCGTGCAGCATGTGTGCATGCATCGATTGAAAGCTTTTGACATTCCATCGCCCTGCATAATCTTCTTCTGTCATGTTCAGAGAGCGAAGGATGTGCCTGCATGTTTACAAAATAAATAACAGTTCATGAAGCAAGTTCCATTTTGAGAAAAAGGATAAAAGCGAACCAATAATTAACATATGGTGTATACCTTCAGATATATATCAATTGCTCGGTAGAGTCCATCGTCACAAAGTCGAGCATTATCTGGTAATGATTCAGCAATCACCTGAAACTTGGTGGCAGAAAGGTTTGGGTCTCCTGCTATTTCCGCAAGGTAATTATCCAACAGTTTACTAATACTTGCTTTGTGATGACTTTGTGTTTGCTGCTGCTGTCCATGCATCAAGTAATATTCCAAAATCCTTCGCACAGCATCGACGTTGTATAAAGTCTGCTCTGCGGTCAATCTGTACACAAATTTGATCAAAGAAAGTAATATATAATAAATTAATGAAGGAAAGAAAAGAAGGTTTGAAAGCTCACATTACTTGCTTTCCTTGTTCTCCTGCTGTCGTATATCCAGGTATCAGAAGATCGTACACACTAGCATTTTCCAGAACCATTCCGATTCTTTTCTCAAGCTCGGAAACAAAAGCCGGTGACACTGAATAAACCATAGCCATTTTCAACATCCACAACAAAAACTTGCAAGAAATTGCGTCTTTCTTATGTGGTAATATGCTCACCAGGCTCTCTATGATCCTTCGTTGCTCTGGATACTGTCCCAATTCCAATTCAGGACTCCGACCCGGCAGAATACTCCATTGCCGCTCATTTTTTCCGTTGGTATATCTTTTCGATGGTTCAATGTCTCCATGATCGGTTCCTATTAACCATTTTTCGGCATATATCGTGATGCATGAACCTAGGAGATCAGGTCTAAGTCCTTTCAGCGTCATTGATGTTATAATCTTCAAAAAAATATCAATACGGAGAGTGGCAACATCATTTAACCACCGGCTTTGTTCACTGGCAGTTTCTATTGTCGTAAAGTTTCCTTCAGCAGCCCAAGCGATTGAATCACAACATCTTCGTACAATCTGGAGATTTTCAGCCCATGGAGAGAGATTTTCACACGACTTTAGGACAGTAATTGAGTCCTTCCATGAAGAAAACACTACCAAAGTGAGGAAAGATTCGGTTTTAGAGATAAGGTTTCCGTCTTCTAATTCCTCAGTCATGTCTAGGAATTCCGCTGCACATCTTAATGGAGCTGCGTTTCTGGGGTTTAAAGATACTGGAAGACCGTAGCAAAATTTCATGACGATTTCAAATGTTTCTGGTCCACCTGGAAAGTTTTGTAACTTCAGCTCGTAATCCTTGTTTGATATTGAAGGTTGTAGATCAATCTGTCCTACATAAGCGCATCTTGAAAGCAGCGGATACTGAATATACATCACAGAGTGTGGTAACTATTATCTCGAGTTGAGAATTAAATGTGACTCGGTCTCAAAACGGTCCACAATATATTAATGTAGCATTTGGATCGAAGTTTAACAGTAACCATTTTACTGGTTTTCCTAATAAAATAAGTTCATCGATAATGCATTAAACTCTATTGTCACATCATCTTTTTTACAATCCATACAACTCTATCGTTTTTTTTTTCTATAATGCATTGAACTCTATAAAATTTAATAAAATGTTACAAAATGTAATTTATAGTAATATTTAAGAATTAAAAATTTTCATTTTTCTCATTGATGAATTCAATAGCCATTGAACTCCAAATCGATTGAATGTAATATCTTATAATGGTAGAGTTTCATCTATTAATGAGATATAGACTTGTCACCTCATTGAACTTTCTCATTGAAGTCACTATTATGAATACTTTAACATATCTTAAAGTCGACTTTTCATTGAGCCTTGGGTTGAATCATTTAAAATTCCCTACATCAAGTTATGACTCTGGTTGTACATGAAAGCATCTAATTTTAAGTCATTAGAGTCTCTTTCCGTAATTTGATGTTTACTATAGGTTGATTTGGCTGGAGAGTGTGAAAGTCACCTTTCCAATGAACCTTGCCATGAATTTTTTGGAATTTCCTACATAAAGTTACGACCAACTATGTGACGATGTACATAACGGCATTTAGTTTTGAGCCTTTTGCGTTTCATTAGGTAAATGTCAATTAGTTAATTGATTAGATCGAAGCTATTAAAGACTAGTCTTCTTTGTTTTACTGTCAATTAGTTAATTGATTCGATCGAAGCTATTAAAGACTAGTAAGATTGCAGTAAAATTCTGGCATCTCTTCCTCCAACCAAAGTCAACTTGTGGCCTACAAATACTGTGCGTCTCCAACACTCAAAGATGATAAAACAACGAGTTTTAAGAATGTATTAATTTCACATCTACGGACAGTAAAAACATTGTGCAGGATAATTAAAGATTTTGTCCAATATATATATGGAAATGAGTTAGATCTTGCTCTATAATATACTTGCATGTGTTTATTTTTGCTTACCTTGTGAACGTAAAATGTGATGTCATCAACTTTTACGGTTAAATCTGATGGAAGTTGAGATACGGCAAACCTGCGCACGCGAGAAAAAAACTCATGTAAAAGAAAAAAAAAATTGAAAACAATATATTAATATGATGAGTTTGTTACCATGAATGGCCTTTTTTCTCGAAGCTTTCTGCAATAGAAGTTAGCGTTAAAGGAACCACCAAGTTATGGTGTTGCATTGGGGCAGCGTCATCGATCTCAGGGCAATGTGGATGAGCCATTAAAACAGAACTGTGCATGGGGATTGTATCTTCGTATGGTTGGGTTTTATAGGACTTGTATTGATCCAGGGTTTTGTAAGACTTGAAAATTTCATTCTTTTTTTCCTTTTTTTTATTTAATATCATGTGTACGCTATGTGGGACTTATAATTATTAATGTTGGAGAAGAAGTTTGTGGTGTTGAAGGAGTTGGTTGGACGGTCTTAATTATGAGAATGCAACAAGTGAATGCCACAAACAGAATGTCTGGGCATTAGGCCACCACAAGTCACATGCTAACAACGTGTATCCATAGCACACCACTATCACTTTGTGGCTTTCATACTCTTTTAATAAGCAAGAGCCAAGGCAGTGGTGCCGAGGGGTGCCAAAAGCCACCTCAACCATCACCTTCTCGAAGCCTTTGTCGAGGAGAGAAAACCAGCAAGAAATTGTCAAGGACATAGGAAAACCTTAGCATGCCCAACACCGGGATTAGTGTTTGCCGATGCCACATCATCTCCACCTCTGCCTTTGCCGAGAGGTGCAGGAGAACATACCCTCCGGCCTAAGAGATCATTTGTATCTTTTGAATTTTACAAAACATTCAGAATTTAATGGATTCGGATTTTGAATTATTTGGATGGTAAATATTGGGATCAATCGTATGAAATCACATCTTTATAGAACCCTGTTTAGATGATAGAGGATTTGAAACATATTTATGTTAGAACACAAAATTTCAATTTTGTTTTATAAAACTTCCACTTATGCGTCGCAACAAATCATAATGAAATAAAAAGTTTCATTAAATAAAAGTTTCTTTATTAAGATCATCTCCACGTCATTAAACTTCTAAAAGTCCCTCTCCAAGTCCCTCTCCACTTATGTGTTGATGACCACGACGTGGCATGACATTTAAACGAAAAGCATGTCCGGCTGGACAACATGAATGGCTAGAAGGAGGCCACGGCGAGGTGGCTGTTGCAGCCTAAATCTAAGATTTTAGGGCTTCTCTCATATTTAAAGGCATTAACTCCTGATTTAGGGCATCATCTCCAATCTCCATTCTCCCTCGTCGAAACCCTAGCCCCCTTCCATGGTTATGAGCTTGGTAGCTTAGTTTTGAGTAAATGTCCTTGAACTTGGGAAGCTTGTAGAAGAATAAATTCCATCTTGGGGCAAGGAAGTAAAGAACAAGTGTAGATCCAGCATCTTCTTCAAGTTTCTAAGTAATTTGAGGTATAAAGCTTTCACCTTGACCTTGTTCTTTTGAGATCCATGTTTATGCTTCTTTTCGGTTGGTTTTGGTCCCATTCATGGATGCTCTTAGAGTTTGAGGAACTCCAAAGCTTATTATGACACTCATGTGGTCATGGACTCCTGTTAAGTGTGAAAAAGGTCCTAGTTTGGGTGTTCTTGAACCCATGCACAAGATTTAGCCTTAAAAGAACTCATTTTGACCTAAGGATTAAGATCTTTCACTAAGAAAGAGTGTTCTCACAAAGAGAACGAGTGCACTATGAAACATATTAAAAATTCCTTAGAAATATACCTCACGAATTCTATATAAATCATCGACAATCTTACCAAGAGGATGTCTCGTATATATACTAATCTACCCTAACCGACTACCTCAATGGTATGAGTATTTTTCTAAGAGAATATCTTCAAATCTTCATTTGAATCAATTAAGTCAATTCCTAAGTTACATGAATTGATAACTTCATTGAATAACTAGATCTTCAATTAAGAACGTCCATAATAAACTTCTTTATGCTTCTTGGACGCCGGCTCACCAAGAGTTGTATAATCATTAGGGTCACTGGTCTGAATGCTGATATGCTGATGTCCAGATGTTGATAACATTAGACACTGATGTTGCCACTGTATCATGTTGATGCTGATGAAGTCTTTAGTCTTCAACTCCATATCTAATTAGCTCTGGATGCCTTAGATCTGGTCTTTAGTCTTCAATCTTCATTTCTTGAGTAATATAGTTCTTCATTAGATATCTTCAGAGTATTTAGTAACTTCACACTATGTAAACTAACAACCTTATAGAGATCAGTGTGTCTAAGTGATATTATGTACACTTACTTAGACGACACTGACTGTTTACATCTAGCAGAATAACTAACTATACAATCAGTGTTTGACATTATCAAACCTATACACTTCAGATAACATGTGACCTTATAATCTCCCCCTATTTGATGATGTCAAAACTAACCAGTGTGAAGTACGATGTTAAACTATGCTCCCCCTTAAGTGAACAATCTTCTTGAAGTGTGTATGTTTTTCTTTAGATGAACTCTTAAATGTATAGCAGAACTAATTTATATTTCTCCCCTTTCTTGATATCATCAAATGAGGTCTTCATATATCATCAACAATCTCACCAAGTGAATGTCTCCTATATATATACTAATCTATCCTAACTGACTACTTAAAAGGTAGGAGTATATTTTTGAGAGAAAGTCTTCATATCTCCATTTGAATCAATTAAATCAATTCCTAAGTTACAGGAACTGATTACTTCCTTAAATAACTAGATCTTCAAATAAGAACGTCCATAATAAACTTATTTATGCTTCTTGGATGCCCGCTCACCAAGATTTATATATTCATATGGATCACTAGTCTGAATGTAACACCCCAAATCAGGTACACCTTTGAAACCCTCGAAAATGAATTAATTGGCAAATATGGTCCCTATCGTACGTTGGGCGTACCTAAGGGTAGGCTTATCGTACTATAGGAGAAGGATCACGAAGGAGCCTTGCGTATGCGGGGTGTACGGAAGGGTATGTCGGGCGTACGCAACAGAGGGCCAAAATCCTAAATCTCGGACTTGAACCCTATATAAACACCTTTTAGCCTTTTGGACCAAACCCTATTAGTCTCTTCAGCCTCATTTCGTCCACCTACAACTGAGATATTGTGTGAGAGGGTTTTTGAGCTTAAGGAGTGGGTTTTGTGGCCATTTTAGAGTTCATTCAAGAAGGAGAAGTTGTCAAGGAAGCTTGGAGTGTCATTTGGCTTCAAGAATCTGCATATAGTCAGCCTTGAGGAGCTTCTGGAGGTATAAAGCTTGGACCTTTCCATCTTAATCACTAGATCAAGCTAGGGTTTTCTAGTTTTGTCCCTTTGGTTGATTTTGGACCTCCTCTTGTGAGTTAAGCAACTCCAGAGGATGGAAATCACATATCTGAGGTCCCTTGGTCTTTTGTAAACATAAAAACGGAGTCTTGGTGAGTGTTTTGACCTCATGCATGGGTTAAGAACCTTAAAAAGGTCTTAGTGGGGGTGTTAGGAGCATATGAAGCATGCAAAGGCATAAAGTTGCCAAATTTATGCCCTAGGTCGTCTTAATAAGCTTAGATCTGACTTTTGGACATAAAAGAATCGGGTATTAAGCACTTAATGGAAAAAGTGCTTAATCTGTCAGTACGTGAGGCATAACCTTAGTGTACGCTGTGCATAAGTCCCCGAACCTTAGTACGTTGCGCGTACCAGGGTGGTACGCTAAGCGTACGCATCACAGATGGGCTTGGATCTGTTTTGGGCCTTTGATCTGCTGGGCCTCATTTGGTTATTGGACTCAGTTTCATTATGAGAATAGTGGGCCATTTTATCTGTGTTGGGCCATTGGATTTATGGTACGGTCTTATTAGGCCAAGTGGCCCATTATTGATTTTGGACATGGATTTTGGCCCATTAACAAAGAAAGGAATCATGGAAGGACTTGGGGTTTGGGTTCCCCTTTTATTATGTGATGTCCTAACATGGGTTAATTCTATTATTCAGCACGGGAGGTTATGGACAGTTAGGAGAGCGGTTTCAGATTCTTCGGACAGAGGTGAGTCTTCTCACCATACCTATGGGTCTAAGGCACCAAGGCCAGCCTATTATGTGATTATGGTTTATGTGTTAGTCATTTCTATGATTTGATATGTTGTGTGATTGTGTGTTATTGCATGGAAGACCCTGGGGGAGCCTGTGGCATTGGATGTAAGACCATGTGGGGTAGCCCATGGCATAACTAGGTAAAGACCATGTGGGGTAGCCCATATCATTGGATGTAAGTGTTGGATAAGGTGTCTAAGTCCATAACTATTTCGGGTGTGTACTTGACCCGACCCGGCATGGTCCATTTGGGTTGCATGGCACCATGCAATTGGATAGACTAAATGAGAGAAATAACACTTGGAGATTATTAATATATTATAAGTTCTAATATATCAATAATATTATTTGATTAGTTTGATCAAAGAATTAATTTGGAATTAATTAAGTGATCAAAGGATAACTAATTAAATATATGGGTTGATTATGTAAATCATTCATATATTGTATAGTGGGCTAAGAGGCTCCATGGATTATCAAGTTGGGTTCTACCCATAGGATGCTCCATGGATGCTCCATGGGAGTTACAAACCCATGGGTCATGGAAATGAAGAGTCATGACACATTAGGGTTTACATGGTGTAACCCTAGATGTGTCAACACTATATAAGGATCCCATTCTCCACCAAAATCGGTTAGACATAAGAAACTAGAGGGCTTGGCCGATTTTAAGAAGTGTGTATTATCTCAAAGGTCTTTCCAAGAGCATTTGGTGTTGTGTGAAGCATTTGAGGCATCACACTTGGGGTGCTAGGCTCACAAGGTTTCAAGGAACATAAGCAACAACAAGGTAAGTTATTCTATCTTTCATTCAAGTTAAAATTGTTCCCCATGTATGCTAGATAGGAATATAACCTTGGAAATTCAACTTTGCATGATAATTAGACAAACATAGATCCAAGGTTATTAGGGTTGCATGTACACTTAGGAAGTGTTAGAATGCTCAAAACCCATCAGTGGTATCAGAGCCTAGGCTTGTTTGTTTGTTATTTGTGCTTAAAAGTTGAAGAAAGTCGAAAAACTTGCTGTCTGACTGCTGGACTCGGCGAGTCCATGGGGGGACTCGTCGAGTTCACTTGTATCTTCAACCTACTCGACGAGTAGGGTCGACAGAGTGCAGATTTTCGACTTTAGTTGCTGGAAATGAATTAGAAACATTACCCTAAACTGTTTTGGTACTTGAAAACTTGTTTTAGATGGTGTAATGTCTTGCTAATTCATTTACAACAACTAGTTATCAAAATTACAAAGTTTTAAGTGTAGTTTTGATTCACGAAAGTGCTTATGTTCATGTTCTTGATCTTATGATGTTTAGATGATCATAGGAATTATTTGTAACCTATGTGGTAGTTTAATTCTTGATCATAATGTGTTTTAATGGAGTCCATAACTTGTCCTCAAGTTATGGAAAACCAAAAGTCACTTGAGTTAAAAACCATTAAAAGAACACAAGAGTTAGAAAAATGAAGAGTCTTCATTTTATTACTCTATTAAACTCATAAGTTACAAGAAATGAAAAGTTTTGAAAGTTTACAAAACTTGCCCTCAAGTTTTGGAACAAGTAAAGTCAAGTTAAAACTTTAGTTCCAACCCTTAGAATTTTAAAAGTTAAAATTCAACCCTTATACTTATATTATTATGATTTAATAATTATATATATATATATATATATATATATATATATATATATATATATATATATATATATATATATATATATATATATATATATATATATGTATAAGAACAAAGTCGTCTTACCACTAGTACGCCTCATTCACGAAACCGGTCTATAAGGTGGGTATAAGGTTGTTGCCTATAAAATGGCAACTTAATGGGTGTCCATTCTCACCCATCGCGTGCTTGATCGGTGGAGGGTCGTTAGCCGAACGGGTAAGACAAGGACTTATAAATTCTCATTAAAAGTATGATGAATATTATAAAGTAACTAAATGTTTTATTAAATTCCCAATCTTAGTTACTTTAGGAAAAATGTGAATAAGGTGCTAATCCATGAAATTACACTTTACACTTTGTTTAAGTCGTTGGTGGAGCGTGTATGGTTAACCGGCACACTAACTTGGACTTAACAAGGTAGGTAAAGGGTGACTTAAGGTTTATTATAGTATCGATGGAGCGTGTGTGGTTTACCGGCACATCGATTGAGTGATAAACTTTAAGGGTACCAAGTGATTTGCATGGTTACTTCACACCTCGTTTTGTGATCCTCGGTATCCCGGTCACAAAACTTGGAGGGCACACTCGAGATTGAAACATGCCTTTGAAAAGTTCATTGAATCTCAAAGAATCTAGGAATTTCTAAGAACCAATCAAAAAATCTAATATTTAATATTTCGTTTTTCGTGGTGGAAATTGGTGAATCGTCATTCACCTACCTTTCAAATATGTTATAGCTTGGATTACGGCATACCTCTTCCAAGTTATAATATATTGTGATTGGATCCTAGCCTTAATATTACATTTGGGTGTTTTATTAAGGACTCTCTTAATATCTAAACTAATCTTGTCCTCTTCTTTCAGATGTCTTCAAACAATGCTGGCTCTAACCCTAACAGCTCCTTTACCCTTATGAACTTGTGTGGGAAAGTCACCTTTGATGGATCCAACTTCAATGAGTGGATCAGAAACATCAGGATGATTACCCGCTACGAGGACAAAGAATATGTCCTTGACAAGGAGCTTAAGGAGATTGATGAGACCACTGCAACTCCTCAGGAGATCGCTGACTTTCAGGCACATGAAAGGGATGCTACGAAAGTGGCATGCATCATGATGGCCACGATGACAGCGGAACTCCAAAAGTCTTATGAGGATTTCTACCCTTATGAAATGCACCAAGATTTGATGGAAAGATACCATCAAAGTGCATGACAAGAGAGGTATGAAATCATCTGCTCCATGATAACAGCCATGATAAAGGACGGGGAATCCGTCACGAGCCACATGCAGAAAATGCAAAGGTATGTGGATCGTTTGCTGAAGCTTAATGTGAACTTCCCTGAGGATCTTGCAATAGATATCATTTTGCACTCCTTACCGTCGTGTTATGATCAATTCCGCATGACATATCACATGAATAAGGAAGAGGTCACACTCAGCAAACTTCAGGGACTTCTCAAGACCGCAGAAACAGGTCTTAAGGGGAAGTCGGTTGTTAACACTCCTACTCCAAACTCTACTCCGGTTTTGGCAATCAGGAAAAGTCGAGGGAAGAAGAGAAAGAGCTCTTCTAAGGGTACCAAGGCTCGGACCCTTGATGGCTCTTCTTCAAGTGGAACCAAGAAAGGTTTCATCACTCCTTCTTCTGACCCAAAAGAGGCTGAATGCTTCAATTGCCATGAAAAATCACATTGGAAGCGGAACTGCCCAAAATACCAGCAAGATGTGAAGGATGGGAAAGTTAAACCCAACCATGCAGGTATTTACACTATCATTTCTAATAACTCACCCCATTCTAAATCTTGGGTCCTTGATACCGGTTGTGGTATTCATATTTGTTGTGACTTGCAGGGACTAAGAAGAAGTGAGAATGTGGAGCAAGGAAGAATAAACTTGATCATGGGGAATAGGAAAGCTTTACCTGTTACCAGGATTGGAGTTTATACTTTATCGCTAAGTAGTGGGTTTAATTTAGATTTGAATAAATGTTGTTACTCGCCAGGAATGGCAAGAAATATTATTTCCTTTCATGCTTTGTACAAACAAGGGTTTACCTTTTCATTTAATAATGAAGTTGGTTCTATTGATGCTTTCTTTAATAATGTTCTTTATTTTAAAGCATTACCTTGTGATGGTGTGTATGAAGCTGTATCTGTTGTAGATAACTTAGGAAATAATGTTTTGTGTATTGATTCTATTAATAATAATAACTTGGATAAAGCATCATTATGGCATTGTCGTCTTGGACATATAAGCAAGAAATGCATAGGCCAACTCCAAAAGGATGGAGTCTTGGAGTCATTTGACCTAAAGTCAGATGATAGTTGCGAATCATGCTTACATGGAAAAATGAAAAAGTCACCCTTCACAGGTTCGTGTGAGAGGGGTGAAGGTTTGTTGGACCTTGTACACACAGATGTGTGTGGACCATTCAAACATGCCACAAGGGATGCTAATCATTATTATTTGACTTTTACTGATGATTATAGTAGATATGGATATGTCTACTTGATCAAGCATAAGTCAGAGACTTTCGAAAGGTTTAAGGAATTTAAACAGGAAGTCAAGAATCAATTGGGCAGGAACATTAAGATGCTTCGATCCGATCGTGGTGGTGAGTATCTTAGTTCAGAGTTCCTTGACTATCTAAGGGAATGTGGGATAGTCTCACAATTGACACCTCCCAGGACACCACAGTTGAATGGTGTGGCTGAGAGGCGTAATCGAACCTTGTTAGATATGGTTCGTTCTATGATGAGTCGAGCTTCGCTACCAATCTCATTCTGGGGGTATGCCTTAGAGACTGCCGCCCATATCCTTAATCTAGTCCCTACAAAGAAAGTTGCCAAAACTCCTCACGAGATGTGGACTGGTAAAGTACCCAAACTAGACCACATCAAGATTTGGGGTTGTGAGGCTTTTGTGAGACGCGAGACTCATGATAAGCTCGAACCCCGAAGCGAGAGGTGTATTTTCATCGGCTACCCACAACAGTCCTTTGGTTGCCTCTTCTACAGACCTAGTGAAAATGTGGTCTTTGTAGCTAGGAGGGCCTTCTTTAGAGAAAGAGAGTTCATAAGCCAAGGAAACAGTGGGAGGCAAGTTGTTCTTGAAGAAATTCAATAGTCAAGCGGTGAAGGAACTTCAAACCCTAGCACTCAACTTGAGGAGGAAACTCCTGTTGAGCCAATTGACAAGTCTATACCTCTAAGGCGTTCCACAAGGGTTAGTAATGCTCTTGAGCATTACTATGGATTCCATATTACTGCAGAAGGAGATACACTTATCAGTGATGAGACACTGATAGGTCTGGATGAACCTAACAGTTACGCGGAAGCCATGGCAGGCCCTGAGTCAGCCAAGTGGAAAGAGGCAATGGACAGTGAAATACAGTCCATGTATGACAATCAAGTTTGGAACTTGGTTGAGAATGTACCAAGTCGTAAGACAGTAGGGTGCAAATGGGTCTTCAAGAAGAAGACCAACATGGATGGTAATGTACACACATATAAGGCTAGACTGGTTGCGAAGGGTTTCTCTCAAATTCCTGGAGTGGACTATGATGAGACCTTTTCTCCAGTAGCCAAGATTAAGTCTATTTGGGTTCTGTTGGCCATAGCTGCATTTCATGACTATGAAATATGGCAAATGGATGTCAAAACCGCTTTCCTTAATGGAAAGTTGGCTGAAGATGTTTACATGAGTCAGCCAGAGGGTTTTGTCAGCAACGAGTACCCTAATAGAGTGTGTAAGCTTGAGAAATCCATTTATGGATTGAAGCAAGCACCTCGCAGATGGAATCTTTGCTTTGATGAAAAGGTCAAGGAATTTGGCTTTTCTAGGAGTGAAGATGAGTCTTGCGTGTATGTCAAGGCTAGTGGGAGTATAGTTAGCTTTTTGGTGTTGTATGTGGATGACATACTACTCATAGGAAATGACATCCCAACTCTGCAGGAAGTTAAGTCCTGGCTTGGGAAGTGTTTCTCTATGAAGGACCTAGGAGAAGCTACCTATATTTTAGGGATAAGGATCTTGAGAGATCGGAGTAAAAGACTAATTGGACTTAGTCAGAGTACCTACTTGGATAAGGTGCTGAAGAGATTCAGCATGCAGGATTCCAAGAAAGGAGAGTTACCCATCCAGAGTAACACCAGATTGAGTAAGACACAAAGCCCTAGCACTGAGGCTGAGATAGCAGAAATGAGTCGAACACCTTATGCTTCGGCTGTAGGATCGATCATGTATGCTATGACGTGTACTCGACCCGATGTAGCTTTTGCCTTGAGCATGGTTAGCAGGTATCAGACGAACCCTGGCAAGGCACACTGGACTACGGTAAAGAATATCCTCAAGTACCTACGGAGGACTAAGGACTGGGTCCTTACCCTCGGTGGGAGTGATGACTTGAGAGTTGTAGGGTATAGTGATGCTAGCTTCCAGACTGATAGGGATAATTTCCGCTCTCAGTCGGGCTGGGTCTTTACCCTAAATGGAGGAGCAATTTCTTGGAAGAGTTCCAAACAAGAGACAGTGGCTGATTCAACTTGTGAATCAGAGTATATTGCAGCTAGCGAGGCGGCAAAGGAGGCGATATGGCTGAAGAAATTCATTGGAGATCTTGGAGTTGTACCAGCTATCAAAGAGCCAATGGAGATTTTCTGTGATAGTGAAAGTGTTGTTGCCTTAGCCAAAGAACCAAGGGATCACGGGAGATCCAGACACATCGACAGAAAATACCATTTTATCAGACATCGGATAGAAGAAGGACTCCTCGTGGCAAAGAGGTTATCATCGGATGAGAACCCAGCAGATCCCCTCACGAAGGGACTGACTCGGGTTAAGCATCTCCAGCATGCTCGGAGCATGGGGCTGAAGGATGATATTAGATTCAGTAGTTAGATAACCCAGAAATTTGTAAAGTGTAATTGACATTAGATGATGAATAAAAGGAGTTTTATTTATGAGTAAAGTGTTGCTATCTCTTGTCGATCGTTTACTATATTTCTTTTGCATGTTTTGACTTCCAGAATAATTTTGTTTGGTATAACATATTATTCAAATCTCCACAGTCGGTCATATGTCGGAAGTAGGTATGAATGAAGACTGTCATGATGGGTTGTAGAGGTCTAAGGTGTTGGACAAGGCTACAACAATCATGAGTGCTCATAAGTTCTGAGTATTGGACTCAACCCACGCTCACTGGAATCACTTCATGGAATTCTATCTCGAGTGATCGTGAGACGGTAATATCATATAAGTCTTCAAACCTAGAGATATGATTTGTTACTTACAAGTTGGTTATGCATTGATTGTACGAAAACGCATTGGTAACTCGATGTTATAAAACGTGCTTTTGTGTGTAATTCAATGAGTGGTAGAACAAACATATGAGTCGAAGTTTATCTGTTCCTTCTTGGATTAGAAGCTGATATCTGGGCCCCTTGATGATTTTGTTTTGACCTATGTACCGGGCCCGGTCAGAACTAAGTTGATGTGTTCAATTAAGTTCTTTGTCAAACAAATCGGAAATCGAGAAACAAACTGCTGAACAATAAGTAAGACATTGTTCCATGTATTTGTCCGGCTGATATCTAGAACGGAGGATTATATGATCCCTTATCTTAAATGGCATACCATCATCTTCTCAGTTCCGAGAGACCTTGAAAGAGCTATGATTGCCGGTCGGTTCCTGAAGTACTAGAGTTATAGTTATTAGACTTATCCAAGTGGGAGACTGTTGGATAAGGTGTCTAAGTCCATAACTATTTCGGGTGTGTACTTGACCCGACCCGGCATGGTCCATTTGGGTTGCATGGCACCATGCAATTGGATAGACTAAATGAGAGAAATAACACTTGGAGATTATTAATATATTATAAGTTCTAATATATCAATAATATTATTTGATTAGTTTGATCAAAGAATTAATTTGGAATTAATTAAGTGATCAAAGGATAACTAATTAAATATATGGGTTGATTATGTAAATCATTCATATATTGTATAGTGGGCTAAGAGGCTCCATGGATTATCAAGTTGGGTTCTACCCATAGGATGCTCCATGGATGCTCCATGGGAGTTACAAACCCATGGGTCATGGAAATGAAGAGTCATGACACATTAGGGTTTACATGGTGTAACCCTAGATGTGTCAACACTATATAAGGATCCCATTCTCCACCAAAATCGGTTAGACATAAGAAACTAGAGGGCTTGGCCGATTTTAAGAAGTGTGTATTATCTCAAAGGTCTTTCCAAGAGCATTTGGTGTTGTGTGAAGCATTTGAGGCATCACACTTGGGGTGCTAGGCTCACAAGGTTTCAAGGAACATAAGCAACAACAAGGTAAGTTATTCTATCTTTCATTCAAGTTAAAATTGTTCCCCATGTATGCTAGATAGGAATATAACCTTGGAAATTCAACTTTGCATGATAATTAGACAAACATAGATCCAAGGTTATTAGGGTTGCATGTACACTTAGGAAGTGTTAGAATGCTCAAAACCCATCAGTAAGACCATGTGGGGTAGCCTATGGCATTCCTAGGTAAAGACCATGTGGGGTAGCCCATGGCACGAATGTGTAAGACCCTGGGGGGAGCCCATGGCATCCTTACAGGTTTATGTATGCATGGCTTATGTGTTATACTGTGACAACCCAAAATTTTCATTCGGTTAAACTCTAAAGTCAATCACTTCAATTAAAAGTCAATTACATTTCTAATAATTGTTAGCCAATTTAAAAGTCTGTTTGAGTGTTTTTAGTGTTTATTCGTCAAACGAACGAAGGAAAGGAAGTACCGTCTCCGGAAGAGTTCACGGACAAACTTTTAGAGTTTGGGTCGTAAACTCTTTGTGGCCGTGAATTCATGCCTTAGGCATGGGTTTACTCCCCAAACTCCTCATTTTTCACTTCCAATCTCAAGAACACTCTTTATTCTCTCTCAACTATCATTCCATTCTTCACCCGATCTTACGAAAACAAAAGTGTTTCTCGACTTGATTTGTTGTTATAACCTAACATCTAGTTGTTATACATCATTTCATCCATCCATATTTGATTTTCACTAGATCTTCAAGTGTTCTTCAAAACACCAAGAACACCAAGAACACCAAGAACACCAAGAACACACACTAGTGTTCTTGGACCTTAAACACCAAATCAAGCTTCTATCTTGTAAGTACACTTGCCCTAGCTTCTTGTGTGCTTAATATGAACTTGATAACACTTGAAAATCATCAAGAATCATAAGAACAAAGGAGTTTACAGCCAAGGATGTTCTTGGGCCGTAAACCCCTCTTAAGGTGGTTAAATGGACCCTAGTCCCTTCCTAAGCCTTGGATGCCAACCTTGATCCTTCCTTGAAGTGTTTAAGACCTTAAACAACAATCAAAACAAGTCCCCATAAGAGTTTACAGCCGTAAACACCTAAGGAAGTGGTCCTTAGGCCGTAAACTCTACAAAGTAGTCTTAATGTGCCCCTAATGCTTTCCTAAGGCTTGGACTTGATCATTGGATGTGCAATCATGACTTGTAAGACCTCAAAACACAATATGGCACTTAGTACCATGATTTTACGGCCATAAACTCATGGGGAAATGGTCATGGGCTGTAAACTCCATAAGGAGTGGTTCATGGGCCATAAACTCCAATGTCATGCCATACAACCCTTAGATGCAACCCTTTGGTACCTATAACACTTGAATCAAAGTGTTTCCATGTCCTAGGGTGTCTTAGCTTGATTAGTTAGTTGTTAAATGACTAATTAGATACATATATGTTTATTATATGATAACTAGGATCATTGTGTGTGTTCAAGTCTTCACTTGACACCTAGCACCTTGTTCGACATTTCCGAACAAACCACTCACTACAGGTGAGTTCATACCCCCTTAATTAACCTTTTAAATGCTTTTAAATGTTTATAAATGCTTTTATGGGGGATACAAGTTGAATCATGCTAGTTATTATATCAATCTCATGTGATTAATAACTAGCATACAAATGGATTTACTATACGTTTAGCTGTTCTACCAAACATATTACTTCAACTGACTTTCTCAAACGTTTTTACATGCTTAAAACTCTTTATCAAACTGTCTTACATACTGTATGTTTCCTTTCAAACTCTGTTACAATTGTGTTTCAAGCAAAGGTTTTCTTATACTTAAAACTGTCTTATCAAACAAACTACTTTCAAATCATTTTATAAACTAACATCAAGTCATCATTTCTTAGTTATTAAACCTTTAAAAGGTTTTACAAAAATTCTTTTATAATTTTATAATAACAAATGCATGCCCATATATGTATAGTTGTATAAGTAATGTTTAAAGGACTTAGGACGGCTAGCTCGCTTTATTTCCTTTCCTCGTTGGGATGTGGCCTTAGGGCATCAGTTATTCGTCTGAATGTCGTCTAAATATTAATTATATATCTTGTATACATATATAAGAAATAAAATTTCCATCAATTAGTTCAGTCCTTTAGGTAGCAAAGGCATACTTTCGGTTATACATGTACATTACTAGTAACTATAATAGGTATAGTTAGGAGATACTACTTACTATTCCAAGTACAAAGAATCACACAAGAGTCAGTTCTTTTATGACTCATTACTTATTACTATGAGAACATATACAACTATACTAGGATGAGAACATATACAACTATACTATGATGAGAACATATACAACTATACTATGATGAGGAACAATACATTCATTACACAAGTACATACATTACATATACAAGTATACCTTAACATAAATGTGATCCATTGTATCGGAGTATGCCTTCATTGTCATGGCCCGAGTTATGACCAGAATCTCCCGGAGGGAGAACGTGAGTTTCCGTATAGATCTATATTGGATTGACTATCCTACACCTTGCTGCTAGCTACAGCGGGACCTGCAGGTCTTCGGGTGCCAAATGTCATACCTTTTGACGACTTACATTGTCGTGTTTTCCAGTCGATAGTATGGTACAATTAATCACATAATACCTTGATATAAATCCGGTTTAAGGTAGTTATTACAACAATAGTTCCTATAATACAACACTACAGTACTACATTAATTTACCCTTTACATTTATTTGGTGATTACTTCACTTAAACATTAATGTACAAACTATATTTTGATAATGATAGTTACACTTGGGAAAATTACACACTTTTACAAGAAACAAACTTACAAAACAGTTGTGCCTTGGTAGAAGGCTACTTTTAGTAGAAAATATAGGATTTTCTAGGAGTTACAAACTTTTACAAACACTTACAAACATTTACATACTTTTACTACAAACGTTTACAAACTCGTACTTCAAACATTGTTTCAAACATTTTGATACAAAGATAGACACTAAATACATATGAACTCACCAGCTTTAATGTTGATAAACTCTTTCAAAATAACTTGTATTCTCAGGTCATCTGTAGACAGGTACCGATGCCAGCTTTTGAGAAGATGGAGCACATACAGGACTCATCTTATATTTTGATTTATGTTTTGGTGTCTTATGTACTACATAACATGCTTGTATTAAAATTATATATTTAATGCAATGGATGATGTTGTTTACTTGTTTGCTATTATACTGTGTTGTGATACTATACATGACGTCCTCTGCCCCAGAACGTTTCCGCCGTTCTTGGTTTTGGGGTGTGACATATACGTAGCTTTTATAGCTAACGTGATATGTGATATGTGTATTATGTGTGGTATGCTCTGGGAAACTCACAAAGCGAGCTTACAGGTTGTGGATTTGTTTCAAGTACTTCAGATCCCAAGGGAAAAGGCAAGGCGTGATGGCGCAACGTGCACTCTCTCCCAGGCGTTTTTATAGACACTCTGATGTTTGGAATAAAAGTTGTATTTGACATATGTTTTGAAAACAATTATGATTGGATTTCTTAAATCATGGGAATGTATTTGACTATTCAAATATGAAACTTTTCTTTGAAAAATTGGGTTGTTAAAAGTTGCTATCAGAGCTTTGGTTTGAGGGATTCGGGCACACCCTCAGGTGTATCAGGACTCAAACTAAGGAAATGGTAAAATTGTTTTCAAAAATAACATAAAAAAGGGTTTTTTTAAAAAGAAATGAAAAGATGAGGGTGCAACGCGTGTGATCAGCCGAGCCAAGTAAGTTGTTCCCTAATATGTTAGCCATGTTATACTGATACTTGAGCTTTGTTGATTATATGGAACTTGCTATGTGTATACTTTTAAAATTGTATGCGGTTAGGAGCTTATAACCTCAGAATGATTGATTTGGCCTTATTTCTTGTTCCTTGTCTGGTTGTGGTCCTAGGGTAGATCATCCCTCCTTGTGGAAGAACTCTCATTATAGATCATCCCCTCCTAATTAATTTCGATTCTATTCTTTTGAGTTCATTGGGCGTGAACCAAGATAGGGATTCTGGTTTGGGTCCTCAACATCCAAACAAGGTCACACGAACGAAGAGTCAAGCGCGAAGATGTTTGGCTGCAAAAGAGGTATGTGATTCTTCCTTTGTATATTCGGTTTTCTAGGGTAGATGTAATAGTATGAAACCATAGATCCATAGGTTGCATATACACTTAGGTATATCATAATTTCGGTTTTTTTCGTTGCCTAGTTTAGAGAGTATTTGATGCACAGAAAACCTAACAGTGGTATCAGAGCCATTGGTTCATGATTACATTCACCATAGGTCAATATTTTCTGTAAATGCTTGTTTGAAATTAAATGAAAGAAGAATGATTAAAAAATTAGTAATTGTTAAAACCTGTAATCGCAGCTCACGACGTGAGAGCTTGCTGCTCATGACTCGAGCTTGCCAAATTAAGGTTTCCCTAATTTTTCATTTTTCAAACTTAAAGATTTATTTAATATTGATTAATACCAAATTTAAAATGTTTTAAATTTGGAAAATTGATAAATATTATTTAAATATGATTATTTGAATTTGAATATTTATTTGTCATTTAAATAGTGAATTTAAATATTTAATATTGTTTATAACAGAGATTTATGAATTTGAATATTAACCCCTCAAGTTTTGTTACTTATTACATTGCATCCTCATAATTAACTATAATTAATATTAGACAACTAAATTTGAAGAGTTTTAAATTCACCCCTTATATATATACTAGAATTGTATAAACTATATGTATCAGAAAGCTACAAATTGCATCCTCGTATGTTTTAAATATTGACATTATCAGTCTTACCAAGACTAGGCTCACCCATTCTAATGTAGGGGTTTAAGGAGGTCTCTATGGCTCCTAATGAGGTCAGTTTTTAATAGGTTCTGCACATACCACCGTAACCCCCCTATTACATTTTGAGAACGGAGTTGCCAAAAGGGTTTCATAGTGATTATGGTTAATCTAAAAGTACTCTAAATATAAGTATAAAACAAAATCCCATTTTATTTAATTAAAATTGAATATTATGTTGTCAATAAAAATTGCACATTCTCTTTATAACTTGTTGATGGATCTCGTGTAGTTAACTGGGACGCCAATTTGGGAGTATAAGTAGAGAATGATGTGACACTGGCGAGTCTCAAGCGTAACATGAGTCGAGGACCACACCATTTTGTGTGGGTCATTCACCATCTGTTCAATGATCTTCGACATCCCTATCATAGAATTTGAGATGAACATAATCCGAGATTAACTTGCCATTGATGGTCAACAAATCTCAAAGATTTAGAAATTTCATAGTGACTGAAATTGACAAAGAGTTTTGTCTACCTAAATAACTTTGTGGTATATTTACGACATCCCTTTACGTATCATGAATCCAAATTTGGATCCTAGCCTTAATTTAATAATTTGATTTAGGGAGATTATTTATTAAGGCTTTTATATATCGAACAAATTGGAATCTTATCTTTTGTAGATGTTGACCCCAGTCAACAACAACAACAATCCTCCAACTCAAAACTCAAGCTTCTCTCTACTGTCAGTTCTAATAGGGAAAGACTGAATGAGGATGGATCCAACTATGTTGATTAGATCAGAACCTTAAGGTTCATGTTGAGATATGAGAACAAAGAGTATGTTCTAGACAATGATGTTCCCGAATGTAGAGAGAATGCTACACCATATGAGGTTATTGCCTAAGAGAAACATTAAAATGAATCGACCAAAGTGGCTTGCCTTATGTTAGCGACCATGGCTTCTAGTCTCCTGAAGAACTTTGAAAATTGGGGCACCTTTGACATAAATTAGCATCTTGAAGAAATGTTCCAAGAACAATCTAGGCAAGAATGATTTGAGATCATCAAGTCCCTCATGTCATATAAATAACAACATGGAGCATCTATATGCGCGCAAGTCCAAAAGATGAAGCCGTACATAGACAAACTTAGGAATCTAGGTGTCGAGCTGCCTAAGGAGTTGACCATTTACATGTTCTTGAACTCGCTTAGTAGTTCGTATTCGAAGTTTATCTTGAACTTCAATATGAACAATCTCGATAAGACCTTGATGGAGTTACATGGCATACTCAAGATAGCTGAGACAAGCATGAAGAAACCTATAAACTTTAACCCAGCTACTCCAGTCTTGGCCATTGGTCATGGTTCTGCTAAAAGAAAAATGGCTTATCATCCCAAAAGAAAGGGAAAGGGTAAGGTTGGATAGTTTGACCAAGGCCCTAAGAGAAATTTCCAAGATGAGATAGCTCCTTTCTGTTGATCCAAGTGAGGTCATTTGCTTTTACTGCCAGTCAAAGGGACAATGGAAGCGTAGTTGCCCTAAATACCCAGAGGACCTTAAGAAGGGAAAAGTCAAGGTGATTGGCACCTCATGTATGTTTTTGATAGAACTCTGTAGCGCGTCTACTTCTAACTCTTGGATTCTTGATACATGATGTGGTACTCACATTTGCTCTAATATGTAGGGACTAAGACAAAGAAGGAAGTTGAGGTGTGGTGAGTGATATGTGCATATTTAGTGTGTATTTAGTATAGTTTTTATTCATATATTAGCTAAATTATCGCATATTATGGACAAAAGGTACTTAAAAGTGTTAAATTATGTTTTTCAGTCCAAAGATGAAGCTCGGAAGCAAAAGGAAGCAAGAGAAGCGGTTAGGAGCTCGAGAGTGGAATGAAGAAGGAAAAACACTTAAAAAAGCTTCTACTCATCGAGTCAGATAGCTACTCGACGAGTCCGGTCGAGGAATCAGAAGGATAATGATTCGGAAGTCCAAATAGTTATCGCAATACGGGGAATGTGAGAGGGACTCGACGAGTCACAACTTGACTCGACGAGTCGATTCGTGTATTTAAAGATAACTCCACAGATCGAGAGAGGGGAGTTCTGGGATGATTCAGAAGTATCTTGCTACGATTGAGAAGCCTGAAAAACCCTAGAAGACGACGAAGGAAGCTAGAATTCAATTCCGGAGAGTAATTAAAGCAAAATTTCATCATTCCATTTATTCTTTTGTTTATTCATTATGACTAAGCAATTTGAATTTGTTTGTTTGTTGTTGTTTACTTTAATTATGAGCTAAAACCTTTAGACTTCTGTTTGGGGATACAAAGTTGACAATATGGTTTGATTGATTGGTAGGATTAATTCCAAGTTGGTGAATTTTTGTTATTTTAGCTTGCTAAAGAACCTTGTGTGTGAATAATAATTAATTTTCTGTTAATAGGAAGATAATTGATTAGAATGAACATCTATTGATTATTGTCCTCATATGATATATTGTGACCACATAGTTATATGTCTAGGATTAATGAATATGAAACTAGAATTAATAAGAAAATTGAGTAAATTCATGTGCAAGCTTGTAAGATGACTATCAAACAAGAGGTTAACTAAAAAGACTAAATTAGTTAACTATTGCAAGTCTAACTTAACCCGAATAATTAATCTAGTAAATATAATTAAATTAGACAATTGGCCACTGTTTGAGTTAGTTTATTTGCTAAGGATTAGGGTAGTGAACACAATCTAATCACTTGAATCGGTAACCAACGAAAGAATTAATCCATTGCACTATTACTTTGAAAATCAACCATAGAGTTAACCAAGTTGAACTAAACAGAAGTTCCTTTCCAATTATTGAATCTAGTTAAATCGTTATTTTCTAGCTTTAAATTAGTAATAATTAGTAAGTTTCTAGTCTTGTAAAACTAGAGAACAACCCCTGCTTTTTAATTAACTTAGATTAAATTAGTTTTTAGTTTAATTTGCCGTTCCCTGTGTTCGATACCCTGCTTATTTAACTATACCACAATTGATAGGTTCACTGCCTTTTGTGTGTTATTTGATAATTAAAAGTAGGCTTAAAACTAGTGGGTTTTACACACATCAAGTTTTTGGCGCCGTTGCCGGGGAACGGTTCTAAAATTAATAATAAAGTCTAGTTTAATCGATCCTTTGTGTGGGATTTATCTTACACAAAGTTATTTACAAAGCAAATCCAGTAAGTAGACTTAGTTTTATTACAATTCTGTTTTTTTACTAGAAATTTTTCTTTTCTGTTTTTGCCTTGCACTCGCCGAGTGCACTCGTGTCGACTCGGCGAGTCCATCGCTGTTTTAGTCTTTATTTTTTATTCCGTTTTTGTTCCTTTTTCGCGTTTCGTTTCTTTTGTTTCGTTTTTTTTCAGCTGTTTCATGACCCGAGGATCGGACACACCTCTAGTACCACCTTTGGAAGACCCGGAATCCGCACTAAAGAGAAGCAAAGGAAAAGCCGTAGGAGAAACCGCAACTTCAAAGAAATCACCACTCAAGAACTTGAAATCCGTTTTCAGCAAGAAGAAAGGCAGCAAATCAGGAGCATCCAGTGCCTCGTTAACAATTGAAGAACCAATTCACGAAGATATCGAGTACGAGACCGAGGAAGAAGAAGAGCATATTTCCGAGCACGAAACCGATTCCGAAGAAGAGCTAGCTATCACTATGGCTAACATCGATGAAGTCCCCATGGGGGAGTGGAAGAAAAGGATGCGTGATGACACTGGGCCGGGACTTGTGCAACCCGTAATTCCCGCAACCGCCACTTTTGAACTAAAATGCCATATTCTCGCCCAACTCAAAGAGATCCCTTTCTACGGGAAGGATCATGAAGACGCTTACAAGCATTTGGACGAAGTAAATGATGTGGCCGATTACTTCAACGTGCCTAATGTTCCACGCGAGACCCAGCTTCTTCGAATGCTTCCTGTCACGTTTAAAGGCGCTGCAAAAGATTGGTTAAAATCACTTCCTCCCGGATCGGTCACCACATGGGCCAAGATGAAAGAAGAGTTCATTGACCATTTCTGCCCACCTTCCAAGATAGCCAAGGTAAAGAAAGCCATTGCCAACTTCGAGCAACAACCCGGAGAATCTCTTTATGAAGCTTGGGAAAGGTACAAGAGCCTACTTAGAAATTGCCCACACCATGATCTTAATAGCCAACAAGAGGTCTCCATCTTTTATGATGGAGTTAATGTCACCACAAGGCAACTACTCGATTCACAAGGCCCGCTCACCCGAAAGCCACCTCCGGAAATAAAGGAATTAATTAAAGAATTCTCTAAGCATTCTAGAGAATGCCACAATCCGAGGAATGAAGTGAGTTGTGGAGCAGTAAACTCGGTGAACGATGGCATGGCGGCGGTAATAGGTAAACTCGATAGCCTAGACCGAAGAATGACGAAAATGGATCAAACGATCCATGCTATTAGGGTAGGATGTGAAGATTGTGGCGGCCCCCATCTTACCAAGGATTGTGATCGAGAGGAGAATGGAAATAAAAAGGCTCAAGTATTCTATTCCAGTGGCAATAGATACGATGAAGACTGGAGGAAACCGAAGAAGGAATGGCTCCCATACGAAGAATATAAAAAGGCTAAGGAGGAGAAATACAAACAGAGGGAGAGGGGATTCTATCAAAAGGAAGAGCCGGTGACGGAAAAGAAGGAAAATTTAGAAGATATACTCACAAGGTTCATAACCGCGTCCGAGAAAAGACATAATGATCACGATGTAGCAATGCAAGAAACCAGAAACATGTTGAGGAATCAGCAAGCTTCCATTCTCAACATTGAGAAACAGCTGGGACAGCTTGCACATCAAGTGAATGAAAGAAGGCCGGGTCAACTTCCGAGCAACACCGAGCCCAATCCAAGAATGGAGAACGTGAGCGTAATAACCTCCAGAAGTGAAGAAAAATTTACAGAAGCACTAAGGATCTCCAAGAAGAAGGAAGAAAAGGTAGAAGAATCGGAGCCAGCCAAACCCGACCCGACTCGCCGAGTCACTCCTATGGACACGACGAGTCCATGCGAAATTGAGAAACCCATCAGTTCTTCGAAACCTTATAAGCCTCCACTGCCATACCCAACCAAAGCCATGCCTGCAGAAAAAGTTGAAGCATACAGAACCTTCATGAATCATGTTAACACTTTACAAGTTAATGTGCCATTTGTGGAAACAATACTTCAAACGCCTAAATACTTCAACTTGTTTAAGGGCCTTTTTGCTGCTAGGAAGGATTTGGCTGAAGTTGCAGAAGTCTTGATGAGTGAACTGCCTAAAAAGAGGGGTGATCCAGAAAATATTGTGCTTCCGTGCCAATTTGGTAATAAAGTCTTCACACGAGCATTAGCTGACTCAGGGGCAAGCATCAATATGATGCCTTTGTAATTCTATAAGAAGTTGAATCTACCAGAACCAAAACCGGTGAATATGAAGATCCATTTGGCGGACAAGACAACAATCCATCCAAAAGGCGTTTGTGAAGATCTCCTTATAAAAGTTGACAAGTTTATTTTCCCAGTAGACTTCGTGGTTATTGATATGGAAGAAGACCCCGAAATTCCAATTATTTTGGGGAGATCTTTCTTGAACACCGCGTGTGCTTTAATTGATATAAGTGAGTCTACATTGACATTGAGAGTGGGTGATGAGGCTGTGACGTTTAAAGCTATTCCAGAAATCAAGCAAGAAGAGGAAAAGATTGATGAAGTCTCAATGATCCAATTGGATGATGAGATATTAGAACAAGAGCTTGCACGTTTGATGAAAGAAGACCCAAGCAAGTTTGTGATACACTCTGAAGAAGAAGGAGATGTTAAGAAGGACTTGGATGAATTAGAAAAGCTACTGGAAGGAGCTCACTCAGAAAAAACCCATGATTTTATGGAATTCGTACCGACTCGACGAGTCCAGTTGATTTGGGCAAACACTTGGCCGACTTAAATATGCTTGTTACTAGTTCTTCACATACCTTGGATTTCAATAATATACAGGATTCTTTAGAAGAACAAACAGCAGAAAGAGGAAAGGAAAGGAGAGTCCAATACGCCGATGTAGCATGTCTTCATACGGTTTATCTTGAAGATGGGTTAAGCACTGGAACGAACGAAGAGATAAAGGAAAGGAGGGAGGAAGCTGATCACCTATTCACCACTAAACCTAGAGCACGGACCATTATGAAATGTGAAGTTATTAAATTTAAAGAGAAGGAGGTTCAAGAGATGGTGAAAAAGAAGGGGGTAAAGAAGAAAAAGAGAAAAAGGGAAGCCCAAGCAGCTGAAGATGAGGCAATGAAAAGAAAAAGGGATGCATTAAAAAGGGCTTACAAGAAAAAGATCCACGCTTACAAGACCAAGTACAAATCACAAAAAGTTAGGCGTGCGTTCCCGATGCTCGAAGATGACAAAACGTAGATGGAAAGGAGTCTAGCTAATGACTCCTCAAAAAGAAGCGCTTGGTGGGAGGAAACTTGTTATATAGAGTTTGCTTTCTTTTACGTTTTAGTTTTCTTTTTATTTATTTATTTTCCCTTCGTTTTTTTTAAATCTTAATCTTCCAAATCATTGGGCATGTCTGCTTGAGAGTGTGCATAAGCTAAGTGTGGGGTGAAATGATTTACAATACATAACAAAATTTTGAAAATTATGCATTTTTTTAAGCGACTCGCCGAGTCTGACCATGACTCGACGAGTCCACATTGATTTCAGAAAAGAATTGACTTCGCGACCAGACTCGCCGAGTCTGACCCCGACTCGATGAGTCGGTATTATAAAAAAAAATTTCGAAATTACTTTTACATTGGGTAAGTAGGGTTTTAACCCTAAGAATCAGTTTTCACAAACCACACTCGTCGGGTGCCGCTATTTTCATTCTCTCTCAAGCATTCATCATTCTTCTTCAAGTTCTTTCAAATTTCTCAAACCCAATCCAAAAAGGTAACAAATTTCTTCCTATTTTGTGTTAAGAGCATGATTATAAGGCCATCCATGGTAGTAATTGCATGAAAAAAAAACCCGTTTTTGAGAAGTATTAAATTTCTAGGCTTTTGATTTTTCATGAATTAAGTTGTTTTGAATGTCTATTTTGGCCTTAATACATCAATACTAAGTGTTGAGACAAAACCCTTGAAAGAATTTACAGGTTTTATGGTCCAATTTGTAGTGACCCGTCGACCGACTCGTGCAGGTTGCGCGACTCGCCGAGTCGGGCCTGGACTCGACGAGTCCAGTCGAGTTACAGACAGCAGACATTTTTTTAATTATATTCTGTGTTTTCTGGGTTTTGTGTATTTATTTTGCAGAAATCATGTTCAGAAGGGGACAAAATTCAAGTGGCAACCAAGGGGAGTTTCCATGGCTAAACTTCCCACAAATTGAGTCCGCTTCAACAATGAGGAAATGGAAGAAGAAGCTATCTGATATTAAGAAGAAGGAGGTTTATGTGCCAAACAGGATTGATTGGGAGTGGCTGCAAAGTGTTCGATATGAGGAGGAATTAGCTCCTTACCTTTTAAAGGAGTTCCAACATGAAGGCGAAACAATGATCTGCGACGGGTGGAGCCGGGTCTTCCGTATACAGGAGCCGGTCTATTTAGAGCTTTGTTTGGAGTTTTTCTCCACGGTATCTTTTACCGGCGGAGTGGATGTGTATCACCCGGCAAGCTTTAGTTTTTGCCTTGGGGGCGAGTATCGTCAATGCTCGGTGGTGGATCTTGCCTGCCGACTAGGGATCTACAATCAACCCTTGGTTTCAACAAACATCTTTCGGGCCTTTTTGGCACACACTCATATGGTGTTCCCCGATGGAGTTACAAGCACGGGCTGGTGGAATACCATTGGAAATAAAGTTTACATCCCAAAGTCTGCACAGGAAGGGAGCATCCGATCCCCAACTCACCGCCTCATTCACCACCTTATTTCCTCCACCATCAATCAAAGAAAAGATGATGACAAGGTTTCCAACCTTGAAGTCTTCTATTTATGGAGTATAATTACACCCGGCGTCTTTTGCAACATCCTTTGGTGTATATCTTCATACCTTTCGGAGGGTGCGGTCAAGGATCGCAAAGCCTCCCGTATTAATGGTGGGGTGTTTGTAACCCGATTGGCTAACTCATTCGGGTTGATGAACCGCGGTGCATGGAACTTCATGACATTCATCCCGACACCTCCGTTCAATCCCATTCTTTTCCGAAGAGCACGGATTATTGAAGACTATGGTGGTGGCCATTATGCCATCCCAAATGATGACCCCGTTGTTGGTCCCAAAGCACCGGGAAGGAGGGTGAGATCAAGAAGAGAGCGGGATGTGGAGGACGAGCCGCCAGTGATTCCGGTCGAGAATGAAGACGTACCAATGGATTGGTACAATGTGGAGATGAGGCGGATGCAGGATCAAATGGCGAGGGGGCTGAACTTTAGCAACCAATCCCATATACGACTTTTTGACCACTTCAATATCCCACATATTGATGGTGGAAATTACCCCTTTATTCCATCGTGGGATGAGGTGATTGGTGCGAGACGAAGTGGAGCCGGAGGAAGTGGAGCCGCCAATGATGATGAGGAGGACGAAGATTGATTTTTCTGTTTTAGTTAAACAATTTTTATTTTTGTTTTGTTTTTATTCTTATTTGGTGTGTATGACTTGTTTGAGATTTTATTGTGTTTAATGATTGTCTGCTTTAGTTATTTTTCAGGATTGGATTAGGATTGCTTGCTTAGGATGGTTTAGAGTTATAGCATGGATGTTATCACGAGTGAAAGCGAGTCAAGGAAGCGGAACTTTCAAGTCAAAGTGTCGAGTCCGGTCCTTAGGGGGTATGAGCAATTGAGTCTAAACATGGGGAAGAGTTAGAGAAGTTTTTAGAGGCTAAAACAGTTGCAAAATACCAAGTTTTTTTCGTTTAGTGGCCTACTCGACGAGTGCACTAAGCTGACTCGACGAGTCGCCTTGTATTTCTACATATTCTGAGAAGGCGCGCTGGTACTCGACGAGTCCACCATAAGACTCGACGAGTCGTTCAATTTTTATACCGACGGACTGCTGATTTGATGCTGCTACTTGTCCCACTTTCTCACTTATTCTTCCATATCCATTCTTGAAGATCTTACACTGATTTCCGCGTATTTGGAGCAACCCACACGAGACGAGACACCCAAGGCATGGATGAGATGTTACCATGTCTAAAGTTGATTGAAGTTGGAGCTTAAATGAGAGTGATCAACCTATCCACTGCTATCCCAGGGGAGTTTGTTCCAATTCCCTCTTTAGTTTCTTTTTATGTTTTTATGCATCATATGCAATGAGGGCATTGCATCACATAAGTGTGGGGTAGGGGGTTGGTTACATAATAGTCAATTTTAAAAAATTTTGCATACCAAAAGTATTATTTAGGACTTAATTATAAAAATTTGGTAAAAAAAATTAGGATTCCATGTTAGGATTGTGTTTAAAATTGCAAGAAATCCCAAATGTTTAGTTGAGCCTATATACGTTCTAGTGCATTTGTGGCTTCCTTATTCTAGTGAAATCATGAGACAAAAACACGACCTTGCTCAGCTTGAGGGATGCAATATGTTTAGCAGCCTAAACCTGAAATGTATCCAGGAAAATTTTTATCATTAGCCAATAAAGGTTGAGATTGAGCGCCCCTGCTTAAGCATGTAGGGTTTTGAGTGAAAAAACAAAGTGAGGTATACATGTAAAAAAAAAGAGAGAGAATTACAAGAAAAGTTGTAAGAATTTTGGAGCAAATGAAGTGAAGATCTAAAGATCAAAATTCCAAGAAATCCAAAAAAGTTGAAGATGCCAAAAGTCAATACAAGTTGGTGAATTCAAAGATATCAAAGATCAAATTATCAAGAAAGTGAAGAATTCAAAGAATTTCATAGTGGTATCGAAAAATTGTAATTTTCTAGAAAATGTACGCTTGGGTTGCTCAATTAAAAACACCTTGAGGGTAAAGAGGTTTTCTGCGGATGGATTCGGAGGGTTGCATAAAATGAGCATAGTTCGGGGTGAGTGGGCAAGTGTTTATGAGGATTGTGAGTATTTAGAGTATGGGAGGTTTTTAGGAAAAATTTTAGACACAAATGCATGCGTTGCGGTCTTGGCATAATGGCTGGGTTAGATTGGAGTTGTTATACATAATTCTAATGTGTTAAAATTCAGTTTTGCTTGAGGGCAAGCAAAAGACAAGTGTGGGGTATTTTGATATGTGCATATTTAGTGTGTATTTAGTATAGTTTTTATTCATATATTAGCTAAATTATCGCATATTATGGACAAAAGGTACTTAAAAGTGTTAAATTATGTTTTTCAGTCCAAAGATGAAGCTCGGAAGCAAAAGGAAGCAAGAGAAGCGGTTAGGAGCTTGAGAGTGGAATGAAGAAGGAAAAAACTTAAAAAGCTTCTACTCGTCGAGTCAGATAGCTACTCGACGAGTCCGGTCGAGGAATCAGAAGGATAATGATTCGGAAGTCCAGATAGTTATCGCAATACGGGGAATGTGAGAGGGACTCGACGAGTCACAACTTGACTCGACGAGTTGATTCGTGTATTTAAAGATAACTCCACAGATCGAGAGAGGGGAGTTCTGGGACGATTCAGAAGTATCTTGCTACGATTGAGAAGCCTGAAAAACCCTAGAAGACGACGAAGGAAGCTAGAATTCAATTCTGGAGAGTAATTAAAGCAAAATTTCATCATTCCATTTATTCTTTTGTTTATTCATTATGACTAAGCAATTTGACTTTGTTTGTTTGCTGTTATTTACTTTAATTATGAGCTAAAACCTTTAGACTTCTGTTTGGGGATACAAAGTTGACAATATGGTTTGATTGATTGGTAGGATTAATTCCAAGTTGGTGAACTTTTGTTAATTTAGCTTGCTAAAGAACCTTGTGTGTGAATAATAATTAATTTTCTGTTAATAGGAAGATAATTGATTAGAATGAACATCTATTGATTATTGTCCTCATATGATATATTGTGACCACATAGTTATATGTCTAGGATTAATGAATATGAAACTAGAATTAATAAGAAAATTGAGTAAATTCATGTGCAAGCTTGTAAGATGACTATCAACAAGAGGTTAACTAAAAAGACTAAATTAGTTAACTATTGCAAGTCTAACTTAACGCGAATAATTAATCTAGTAAATATAATTAAATTAGACAATTGGCCACTGTTTGAGTTAGTTTATTTGCTAATGATTAGGGTAGTGAACACAATCTAATCACTTGAATCGGTAACCAACGAAAGAATTAATCCATTGCACTATTACTTTGAAAATCAACCATAGAGTTAACCAAGTTGAACTAAACAGAAGTTCCTTTCCAATTATTGAATCTAGTTAAATCGTTATTTTCTAGCTTTAAATTAGTAATAATTAGTAAGTTTCTAGTCTTGTAAAACTAGAGAACAACCCCTGCTTTTTAATTAACTTAGATTAAATTAGTTTTTAGTTTAATTTGCCGTTCCCTATGTTCGATACCCTGCTTATTTAAATATACCACAATTGATAGGTTCACTGCCTTTTGTGTGTTATTTGATAATTAAAAGTAGGTTTAAAACTAGTGGGTTTTACACACATCAGTGAGCTCAACCTAATCATGAGAAACAGGCACAACTCGGCTGTTACAAGGATTGTGAACCATGAGATCATGCTTGGTGGTGATGCTTATCTTAGTTTACTAAAATGTTGATTTTTTGCTTGATACGACACTAAACATTATTTCTTTTCACCCACTTTATAAGGATGGTTGTCGTTTTTCTTTTGATAGTGATAATGATGACATTTTGGTGTATAAGAATGGTTGTTTTATTTTCAAAGCTAGTCTTTTGCTTTCACATTTATGGCATTGTCGATATGGCCATATAAACAAGAAGCGTATCGCCAAGCTCCAATCAGATGGGATCTTGTAATCATTTGACCTTAAATCAGATGATGTATGCGAATCTTGCTTACTTGGAAAGATGACAAAGGTGCCATTCACATTTCCCTAGATCATGAGTAGCCACTTTAGAAATAATTTTAGGAAAAATATCCTTTAATGGGGGGATAATGTCACAATCTGAAAATTTTAGAGCAAACAAGTTCTAAACCCTAACCAAGTACTAGTGAAAATCACATTGCAACCTTGAAGCATTGGGTTATCTATAGCCTTAGGAGTATGTTTATAAACTAGTAACTAGGCATGAATTTAAACCTAAGTTAAATTAGGTTAGTATAAATTAACACAAGTCAAAAGATTTAACTTAGAACCATAAAACAATCCACCATCTTTGAGTTTTTGGTCTAGGAAAATAAAGATAATGTTGTTTTCGGCTTTAGAAATAAAGTGTAAATGTGTTTTCGGTTTTAGGTGAACCGAAATCACTTCCTTTTTAGGAAGCCATAACCGAAATCCCTAGGCTAAACCATTAGGACCGAAAACACTTTCTTGAGGCTATCATGGACCGAAATCTCTATTGTTTTTGGTGGAAATTTGGCCGAAAACCCCTCATAATATCTAGATATTTTAGCCACTTGATCTATGATTTGTTTTCCCAATACGATAAGTTACATATACCAATGCAAATCCTATCTCAATGCTCCCTATATAAGATATGAATTAGGTATCCTTCAAATTCATTTCATCAATAAACATTCACTCTATAATTTTAATCTCAAGATACAAACCCATTTCCTTCATCCTTTCAATTCAAGTTACAGGAAGTCGTCACTTCAAAATAGATATAAGTGGGTAAGTCCCTTCATATTATTTAGTGTTTATGGAATACTTGTGTTATTAAGACATCTTATTCACACACTATTATATGTTTAAAACCATTAGGATTACGACATCCTTCTCGTATACTAGCTCGAAGTCACCGTTTTAGCTCGTTATCTAAACCGCGACCACACATAAGGTGAGTTCATACCCCAACACTTTTCATGCTTTTCTATGTTTTTTTTTTGGGGGGGGGGGGGGGGGGAGATACAAGTAAAACACAAGAAATATTGTGTTTAACAATATAAATCGTTTATTATGTTCTCTTATACTTTATAAACACTTTACGTAAAATGTTGGTTAATGTTATTACTAAACTTATAATTCTTCAAGTTATTAAAATACAAAATTCTTTCATTTCATTAGAACATATATCTTCAAAACTACAATAGGTATGTCACACCCCCAAACCAGATCGGCGGAAACGTTCGAGGGTGGATAACTTCACGTATAGTATCATAACAACGAATGTAATAGTGAAGAAAGCAAACACAACCATCATCAATATAATTGAAAGAGTTACATCATAGATTAAGTTTACATGTTTCAAAATCAATTACATCATGATGACAAAGTAAGTTTGAGTTTATCGCTTTAGCGTCCCATCCTCGAAAGCTGTTGATTTACCTGTTTAGTAATTTCCTGAGAATACAAGTTGTTTTGAAAAGTGTCAACACAAAGGTTGGTGAGTTTTTAAATTGAGAAATAAATTGTTTTTCCCTGTAAAAGCAATTAAGTTGTACCAGAAAATCCGATATTTTCCTCAAAATGTGAAATGTAAGTTTCTATGTTATGAAATAGTGCATCCTAGAATTCCCTATAGATTCCTTCTATAATTTCCTTGTGTATATAAGTTATATAAAATTAAAGTTAGATAAAACGTCAAATGTAATGGGTCTGCCCTAGGCCCACAACCCAACGAGGAACAGGAAATAAGGCAGAACCACCAATTCTAAGCCAATCACGACTAGGTTCTATATAACTCTAGCATATACACTTAGAAATTATAGCTAAAAACTAACAATGCAAGATTGAATGTGGTCTTAAATCCAAAAACCGAAACCAAACCTTAGTGTAGTGTACGAAATAGTAATAGTGGCTGTGAACATAAACTATACATATCATAGTTCATCGGATAGTGATAGTGACTAGTGAACATGAACTATACATATTATTGTTTATCAAAAGTGGTGGTGATGGTGAATATAAACTATACATATTATAGTTCATCAAATAGCGATAGTGGTAGTGAACATGAACTATGCATATTATAGCTTATCAAAAGTGGTGGCGATGGTGAATCCCTTTCTTGTAATTAAGTTCGTGGTGTAGATGAAACATAAAATATACCTATTATAGTTTATCACTTTGTTTGTAATGTATATATGTCATGACTATACCGATTATAACTAGCGTGTTCGTTTGGGGGGGGGGGTATAATGGACTTAACTATACTTGTTATAGTTTATCCTAATTATTCATAGTGGTAATAACCCTTTTGTATGTGTAATACCTTTAATAATGTGTTTTTCATGTAAATGAATCCTAAACTATACCTATTATAGTTTATTAAATATTTGTTTGGGTAGTGAGCATAAACTATACTTGTCATAGTTTACCAATGTTTGTATTTTAATGGATATAGCCTTGTAATACCATTTATATATTTACCATACATATGAAGGTAAGAATCCAATTGTTTTTTGATGTATGTCTATATAATAAGCCAAGATGACATATATGGTAATAACATATCATCACATGAAGGTACACACCTTGCTCAACAAGTTACAAGGTGTAAATGAAATTGAAAATATTTTCTAGTATTGTCATTTCTATTCTGTTTTTAGTAAATTCATAGTAAAATAATTAATGGTACAAATCAGAATCCGTAAATTCTGACAATTTTAAAAATGACTCTAGTTTGTTAATAATTTTTATTATAAATTTTAATCACCTCTAACTTGTGTGAAAAAGTCCATAATTACAGACTGGTCCGGATTGACGTTTGAAATGATAGGCAGTTTTGTAAAAATCACCATAAATTGTAGAAACATCGTATGGAGATGTGCAAGTAGTAATTTTAAAGCTAAGAACTGGAACTACTTGCACCTAAAATAGTTTTGAAAACTAAAATGTTTAATTTGTCCAAAACAGTCCGTGAATGGAGTCCAACTTTCCTGATGAAAGCTGTTAGAAAATTTTAGTTATGTTCTTGGTGTTTTAACTTGTATTCCCCCCCTAAAAACTTGAGAAAACATGAAAATGTAGGGGTATGAACTCACCTTGAGTGGTTTCAGTGAGTGAATGTTGAAGAAGTGAAGTGTTCAACTCAAGAACACTTGAAGAATTGCTTTGAAGATTCATGAATCTAACACAATAATGAGGGAAATTTGTGTAAGAATCAATGATTTGAGTACAGGGAAATGTATTAATAATGAGAAAGGTGATAAACCTTACCACAAATGAGAGAAAACTTGATGATCAGCCCTTAAATCTCGAATTTGAGGGAGAGAATTTGAGAGAAAAGTGGGTTTTGATCTTTGGTAGAAATGAGAGAAGTGAGTGAGAATGAAGAGTGGGAGAGGGGATTTCCCAACTCCTTTGGACGTAAGTTGCTGGAAAATGAGTGGGGTAGTACCATGAGGTGACTAGGAGTGGTGGGGAGTACAATAGCTGGTCAAAGGAATGGGTATGGGGTGGTGGTTTGTGCCAAATATTATGGCAAGATTCACACTCCACCTCAAGATCTCACTTAAAATATTTTATTCTCAAATAAATATTTTCATGAAAATATGCCCAAATTATGATTATTTAGGGTCTTAAATGTTAAAATATTATTTCTGAAGAAAATCCTACGTTAAAATAATTAAAAACGGGCTTAAAACATTAAAAGTATTGAAAACCGGGTGAAAAAGGGTGAAATCCGAAGTCAGGACCGGAGTCTCAGTCATCAGCAGCCAAAACCGGAGTGGCTTAGTCGCTTGGGGAGGATCCGAAGGGAAGGGACTGCGGTCCGAAGAGAAGCTCGCTGCGGTGGGCTCGGTTCCGGATTCGGCGCTGCGGCTCGCTGGCTGCGGCCGGCTTGCTGCGGCTCGCTGACTGCGGTCAGCTAGTTGCGGTTGCACCCTGGGGCTTCGGTCCTAGCTACTTCCGGTCCAAGAGGGTCCGGCCCTAAGAGGCTTCAGCCCTGTAGAGGGGATTTCGGGTCTTTTTGGGGTTTTTCTCCATTCTAACTCCATTTTAAGCGTTTTTTTTGACCCGGTTAAGGGTCGGAATGACCCGAATGACTTCAAAAAGTTACGGAAACTTTTGAGAGAGATTTGGGAGAGATTTGACATTCTTGGAGAGATTTGGGAGAGATTTGACATTCTTGGAGAGATTTGGGAGATATTCTCGATAAGAAGAGATAGAGTGAAAACGATTGATAGCGGTTTCGTTTGTGACCTTTTTGAGTGTCCGACTTCGCAATGCAAGGTCCGTAAACCCTGTTAAGCCTTGTTTAAGGATCTTACACACTCCCGATGAGTATGCAACATTGTTTTATCGGTTTGGCTCGTCACTTACCACAGTTTTAGGTTAAGGAGATCTAAATGTACGTACTTTTCGATTTATGATCTCTCATTAGAATAGCGAGTTGTTTAGTAAATACATAACGTAAGCCCTAGTACACAAGGGTTAGTTGGGTTGACCGGTTTGACTTGCCGACTTTATTTGACTTCGACTTGACCAGAATTTGACAGTTGTCACAAGGTATAGTTTTGTGACGTTTTACAATATTTATCATCATATACAAATTCTATGAAAAGTTACTTTTCAGGTATAAGAAAAGGGTTATTCAATCCATTATAAATATGCTAGTTAATACAGGATTGTAAGCCTCTTGATGCGTTGTACCAAACATGGTAACCGTTAAATTCCCGAATTATAACCAGAGTCTCCTGGTGGGAGAGCATGAGTTTGTGTATAGATCTATACGGGACTGACACTCCCGTACCTAAGCTGCTTGCAACAGCTAGGCCGACAGGCCTGAGGTGACAAATGTCATAACTTTCTAACGCCTGAAAAACGTCATACATGTCATTAGTCATATTAGTATGCTTATATTGAACTCTCACAATAAGCATTAACTAAATATTTACGAAATGGTATATTTTCAAAACAGTCTTAAAGGGATATTAACTTATTTATTACTTAGCATATACATCAAGGTTATATAAAATTAATGTCTTGTAGACAGTGGAATGTGAGACTTCCATCTTATTTCCTGTTCATTGTTTGGTTGTGGGCTTAGGGCAGATTCACCCATTCAACTGTCTGTTCGATCTTGATTTTATATAACTCGTATGTACTAAGTGATCATAAGAGAGTATTAACATCACATCTAGTTACAGTGCAAACACATCTTCATCTAGTTGAAATCTTGTTTTTAGTCAAAACACAACCGTTATGCTGCCCGATTTTCAGTAGGAAACTTTAATAATTTTACACATAAGATTTATTAGATCTTAAAAAAGTTAAAGTTTCCAAACATATTTTTAAAAATGTAACTAGCTTGAGATATCTATGAGAGTTTATTGTTCATTGAACTAAGAACACAAACTTAGTAAAAGACTTATGTAATAACCATTAATCCTTAAGAGCGGAGAACATTGTTTATAGATCTATATGGGTTGACACCCTTATAAATGGTTCATAGCTACAACCTTCGCCTGACTAGACAAAGCGGAAGATAACTTCTTAATTTATTTATTTATTCATGATGTTGATGAAGCGTAGTTAGGACTACAACACTATTTTTTAATGTGGTTCATAGAGGCGGATTCAAGTCATATAGCTTGGTTATAAACCTTTCATAGCCCTAGAGTTCACAAAAAATACTAATACAAGTTGGAATAGGATTGTATGTTATAAGATAATACTCTTAGAGCATGGTTAAGTGTCAGTGTTTTATTTAAGCAAAATAAACACTTAAGAGTACACATGTCACAACTAGCAAATTAGCTAGGGAATTCTATACATTCGTGACCATTATCAATGGCAACAACTGTAACTTTAACTTGATAATGTGTATAATGCTATGCAATAACAGGAAACTTTCATCAAAATCCAATTATAAAGCCCAAACTTCATGCAAAACATTACAAAAGTCAATTTAGGGTTGGAAACCCTAAGGATCCCGGCCTAAGTCCATTTTGGACTAAGATTTCCTTATTGGGCCTAATGGGCCAATAATCTTTCAATTTGATTGTTTTGGGCTTAGAACTCTTAAATGGGCTGTAATTGGACCCACCTTCATGAGATTTAACATTTTGGGCCATATTGGGCCTAAAATGGAATAAACTACTCCAATAAGCCTTAATGGGCCATAGAACCCATTCTTTTAAGCTAATTGGGTCGTGAACCATCCCAAAGGCCCAATAGGCCGAAAACCTTCTTATTGGGCCTTATGTATTTGAGTAATACCAAGAAAGGGCCCAAGTAAATCCATTTCTTCTTCCTTTTAGCTCATTCTCGGCCCATAAGTCGTGCAAAAAAAATGAAAAATGAATAATTAACTAAATACCTTGCCACCTCATTTTTATACATGGGATAACCATGCAATATATACAACATATACCCATAAAAATGTCTCATACCTCCATGCACATAATGTCACACTCTCTCCCTTCCCCCTTTTTCTTCTTTTCGGCCGAACACACAAACACACACACCTCACTTGAAAATTTTCTCAAACACTCTCAAGGAAAACAACTCTTATTCCTTCATCCAAATTTTCAAGAATCATAAGAGCTTCAAGAAGGATTTTATCCCAAAAAAATCACTTCAAGTTATATACTAGTGGTAAGATCTTACAAACATAATTTCTTTCTACACTCATTCACCCTTCTTACCACCCTAAATTTCTTGATCATACTCCCTAGAATCAAAAATTCGAAGTTCTCTCCAAGGAGCTTACTAGGGCCGAAAACCATACAAACCTCCTTCATCTTTGCTTCAAAACCGAAACAACAAACCCAAGGTTAGTTCATACCCCCTTATTTTTGGTTTTTACTTGTTTTTGGGGGGAGAATACAAGTGTTATGTGTTGATCTATGTGTGTTTGCATGTTATAAGTGATTTCTTTGATTTATGTTGTGAAAAATTGTGTTAATACATGTTATATCACGAGATCTATAGCCAAAGTGTGAAAGATTCATAAACAAAAACATAATAAGACAACATACTTCAAAGATCTAAGAGTCTTTAGGCTTAAGAAGTGAAAACAAAGCCAAAAAAATCATTATAAGTGTCATTTTTGCAAAAATAACAAAGATTTGGGTAAAATATGATATTTTCGGTTTTAGAAGGTTAAAATAGTATTATTTACATAAAAATCTGACTTTTATGAAAATAACACTTCTCAAGGGGCCAAAATTAAATTATAGCTTATTGGGCTTACATTTGGGCCTCACAGGTTATGGGCCCAAAATTGAAAAAATGAAAACGTTGTGGGGGTTGAAATAGTATATTCACTTAAAGTATGAATCAAAAACACAAACAAACTATTTCAGTGACTAAAAATGATCTTTATTGCAAGAGTTGGACTAAAATGCAAAGTTTTTGGAATTTGGATAAAAAATGTAAAACTTACGAAAATTGGGCCAAAAGTGTAAACTTTTTACAAATAAGGGCCGGAAATATCAAATAATATATTTTGGGCTGAAATTGTAATATAAATTATGTTTGGGTCGAAAATGCCAAGAAAAGTGATTTAAGGACCAAAAATGTTATTTTTCATCAAAAGGGACTAAAAATGTTATTTTTATTAATAAATGGCTAAAAATGAAAACTTCTATGAAAAATGAGCTAAATTGTCAAATAAATATTTAGGGGTCAAATACGTTAATATTAAAACATTTAGGCCAAAATTATTAAGTTTATAACACATGGATATATATATATATATATATATATATATATATATATATATATATATATATATATATATATATATATATATATGTGTGTGTTTATAACCAAAGTGTCGTTACAATCCAACGTCAAGTGTTTTACTATTGAAAATAAATAGTAAGCGTAAAACGAAATCTATATTACAAACATATCAAAGAACGGAGAAATGATACAATGATTGGGCCTAATGTTACTCATCGTGTCCATTGGGCCTTCGTGGTCCAATTTCACAATTATTAGGCCCAATATAATCAAAACATGTTTATTAGGCTTCCGGTGACCCAATTACATTCCTACGGGACCCTCTATGGCTTTTACATGCTATTGGGCCTTAGTGGCCCATTTGCATTGCTAGTATGGTCCAAATCAAACATATGCTTGATGGGCTAACGTGTCCATAATCATACTTGACATCCTATAAATGACACATGATTAGTGGGCCACAACGTCCTTTTTCGTGTTTGTTAGACTTTACTCTATACTATGTAAGCATCAAATGGGTTATAATCAATGTCATTCAAATTCATGGGGTAATATTGGGGACTTAGTGAGAAAATATTTGTCGGCACCAATAAGTGTCAGTCGTATTCTGTAAGTTGTAACCAGAGTCTCCTGGAGGGAGAGCGAGAATTTGTGTATAGATCTATACAGGGGTGACTCCCACATACCTGAGCTGTTCGCTACAGTTAGACTCGGCCAGTCTAGGGTGACAAAATCTGAATCAAAACCGGCATTTGTAAAAATGCCAAGACAGGCGAAATAGTCATTATCATGCATGTTTATAACAACTCACATAGAGAACCATTACCATTTTATCAGTCATGAGAAATCATAGTACTGTTTTGAATCGGAAAATATACGATTTTATGGGAAATTTATATCATTTATTTTAACTCACCAAATGCAATAAAATGAGCACTTTTAAGAAAGTCATACAATCATACATGTTTTGAAATCACGTTTACAATTACATATATTGGATCATCACGTCACATCGTAAACAGATTTTATTTCAGAAAATATCGGATTTTCTGGGTTATACAACAATACCAATCATTTTTATAACAAACATGCTTATGAACTCATCAATGTTATATATGTTGACCCCGTTTTCAAATAACTTGTATTCTCATGTAACATATAAGCAGAAGATAATTGTCAAGTGTATTAGGATTTCATGTTTTGTGACTTTCAAACGATATACGTTTTAATTATGTAATATTTGTTCAATGTACTTGATGTGAACTATGCAATGTTGGTGATGTATGTATTTGTTTCATGTATATTCATTGTAATGGTATTCAATTGTTTGTCACGCAAGCCTTCGGACGTTTCCGACTTCCGGTTCGAGGGTGTCACAGGTTGGTATCAGAGCAGTATTTATAGTGAACTGACATATCTAACCATACATTGATATGTAACTATAAACATCAAAAAGGGAACTAAAAAACTCTGAACACAAAAACAAAAAATTTCACCTTTATGTGCAAATATTAGAATAACAATATAATAACTTATAATAGTTTTTGAGGGATTTGAACATTTCGATGGTATTCGAATTATTATGTGTCCATATTGGGGGTGAATGTAGCCTGATCAACTACATTCATCCAAAGTACGACAGGCATGTGCTCGAATATGAAATGATAAACGAAACAAAAACTCACCCTTATAGATTCCCTGAAAAATGGAAAAGCATACAAAAATCCAACTTAAAATAACTAATACACTATAGGAATAATATACACTTATGTGTTTTCATGTAGACACTATGGCTGGATTTCACCTTCATGGAGACCCTTACTTTCCCGACCAAGGGAATAATGGATGGCTGGAAGAGGAGCCTGAGGAGGAACCCGAAAAGGAACCCGAAGAGGAAGAACCAGAGGAGGAATCTGATGAGGAGTCTAAGGAAGAGCCCGAAGTAGAAATCGAGGAAGGACCTACCGAGCCAGTGGTAGATATTGAGGAGGAGGAACACGATGTTGACAACGATGATGGTTCAGACGTGGAGTCCGAGGTCATCAATCCACCCTACCCGATTAGGGTGCCCGCTTAGTGGATGGGCCCCGATGGCCCTACAGCACCATGGGGTTTGGCCATATGGAGATGGAGTAGGCAGCAAGGTTAGCGTCCCCGTATGGCATGGCCAGGGAGTTCTATGAGCTGAGGGATGGAGGACCCGCAGATACGGTACTCCTTGTCGTGGTAAGGCGATTGAAGGACACCGGGAACTTGGCCCATAGCACTGCTGATCAGGTACATTAGATGCGAGAAAGAGTTGCTAGAGTAGAGCAAGAGATACAGGAGGTGATCAGGGATTTTCACATAAGGCAGGATATGTTGGAGGCCCGAATTCGAAATGTTGAGAGACAGGTGGCTCGACTTCAAGGAGCATCGACCTCTACAACCCCATCACCTGATGCACATCACCGTGATTAGGAATAGTCCTACCACTCATTAGCATTGTTATAATTTTCTATGTCCATTGTATTTCTATTATGTGTACTATGTTGTATCGACTCTATGATTAAGTGACTACACTACTCATAGAGTTGTCATGCTATTAGATTCTATGCTATCATGCACTGTACGCTCTACCGAACTATTTTCCATGAACAATATCGGATATTATTAGTAATATTACTGTGTGCTTTTTCGTGATGTTGTGATCCACTATGAGACTTATTCCTTTGTTTCATGATTAAACTTTGAACTTTATCATATGCACAACCGAACCCCTAAAACCGCTAGATGCTCAAGGATCTCAAAAACTAAAACAATCCATGTACTCTAGGGATAGACTTAATATTTGTACAGGATCTACCATTACTCACCACCATATATACATCATGGGGATGTAGGTTTGAATATTTAGAATCATACGACAAAACGCAAAATTTATAGAGTACAATTAGAAATGACCATCGCCACTGACGATCTTGCTCATCATCATGCAGCAGAAAATGGCACCCCGCAGAAATGACAGGCGCACCCGTGAGACACCAATTCTGCAGATGGACTCTGCTACATTACAAGCTATTGTAACAGCTTCCGTAACTGCTGTTATGGCCCAAATCAACACAAACAACACCAACATAGGTGGAAATAGTGTTAACAACTCCAGTCAAAGTGACAACCCCGACAGTCAACAAGTGATAGCTTATCGAACCACTCCAAATCCCAAGCTTAAGAGCAGGAAGCGAAAGTCTAGGAATAAGAGAAATGGACAACCAACTCAAGGGTTCTCGAAGAAGCAACATGTTTTTGCTGTCCATGCGACCATGTCACCTACTACATCAAAATCAACGAGATCATATGCTGGAAGCCTTCCAAAATGCAACCAGTGCAATTTCCACCATAAGGGAGCCTGCCGGGAGCCGTACTATAAGAGATGCAACCGAAATAGTCACACCACCAAATACTGTAGAAGTTATCCATGATAGAATCAGTAGCCAAACAAAAACCACAACAATCGCAACAACCTTAACAACAACACCAATGTTTGGATCAATCACACCTGCTATGGGTGGGGAAGAACTGGTCATTTCAGATGCAATTTCTCTAATGCTAACAACCAAGGAACGGGAGGATCAAGAAGGGTTTTGAGCATGGGTTAAGGCGAAGTAGTTCAAGACCCGACTATTGTTACTGGTACGTTCCTAATCAACGACACATACGCATGCATTTCGTTTGATAGTGGGGCAGAGCAAAGTCTTGTTAGTCATAAATTCAAAAACTTACTAAATCAATAACCCCAGAAGCTCAACAAAGCCTTTACGGTGGAAATGGCTAATGGGAAAACAGAATCAACTAAAGATAACTATATAGGATGCACGTTAACATTAAACAACCACACATTCCAAATAAATTTGATGCTTGTAAATATTAGGAGTTTTGATGTGATTGTTGGCATGGATTGGTTGAGCCCCTATCATGCTGATATTATGTGCCACGAGAGGACCATTCGCCTTCATCTCCCCAACCACAAAATCCTAAGTATCTGTAGAGATAAACCCGACATCAATCTTCGTCTCATATCGTGTATCTAGGCACAGAAATGCCTACAAAAGAAGAACTATGCATTTCTGGCCCACATTGTGGACAAGACTAAAGAAGAAACAAATATCCAAGATATCCCAGTGGCATGCGATTTCCCGGATATATTTCCTGAAGATCTCCCAGGAATACCCCCAAATAGACAGGTCAAATTCCGAATTGACCTTATACCTGGAGCCACACCAATCACCAAATCATCCTATAGGTTGGTTCCTATGGAATGCAAGAGTTATCAAGCCAATTAAGCAAACTTATGAATAAAGAATTCATCAGGCCCAACTTCTCACCCTGGGGAGCCCTGTTCCTCTTCGTCAAAAAGAAAAATGGACCTTTCAAAAGGTGTATCGACTAAGAACTCAATAAACTTACTATCAAATACCGTTACTCACTTCCAAGAATCGATGATCTATTTGACCAGCTTCAAGGAGCTAGTTATTTTTCGAAGATAGATTTGAGATCCGGTTATCATCAGCTCAAGGTCCGAGAGGAGGACATTCCAAAGACTGCTTTCCGAACCCGCTATGGACATTACGAATTTGTTGTGACGCCCTTCGGTCTGACAAATGCCCCTGCATCATTTATGGACCTTATGAACCGAGTCTTTCGACCATTCCTTGATCAATTCGTAATTTTCTTCAATGATCATATCCTCGTGTACTCCCGAAGTGAAGAAGAAAATAGTCAGCACCTCCGACAAATTTTGGAAACCCTGCGAGCTGAAAAGTTGTACGCAAAACTCCCTAAGTGTGAGTTTTGGCTTTGAAATGTAAACTTTCTGGGTCACATCGTTATTAAGGAAGGGATTCATGTAGATCCATCTAAGGTTAATGCCATTGAAGGATGGGCAATCCCGATGACACCAACAAAGATTAGCCAGTTCTTGGGTCTAGCAGGTTATTACCGAAGGTTCATTCAGAAATTCTCTAGGATAGCCAAACCCTTCACCGCATTGACTCGGAAAGGTGTATCTTTCAATTGGACAGAAAAGCAGGAGGTTGCCTTCCAAACCCTAAAACGGGCTCTTTGTAGCGCACCAATACTATCATTACCAGAGGGAACTGAGGACTTCATAGTTTACTGCGATGCTTTGAATCAGGGTTTAGGCTGTGTACTCATGCAGCGTGGGAAGATGATAGACTTCGGAAGGTCAGAGGATACCCACTTACCTTTTATTGAATTTGCGTACAATAATAGTTATCATACGAGCATTAAAGTTGCTCCCTTCGAAGCATTATATGGTCGCAAATGCAGATCACCATTGTGCTGGGCTGAGGTGGGTGACACTCAGCTAGCAAGAGGCCAGTCACCAAATAGTGCTTTAACAGGGCCTGAAATCATACGTGAGATGATAGAGAAGATAACTCAAAGCATCATAGGACCGACAGAAGAGCCATGCTGAGAATCGGTGAAAGCCCTTAGAATTTCAGGTCGGAGATCGAGTACTATTGAAAGTCTCTCCCTGGAAAGGGATGATTCGTTTTGGAAAATGAGGAAACCTAAACCCGCGATACATTAGACCATTCGAGATCCTTGCCCGAATTGGTCCAGTGGCTTATAGGTTGCAGCTATCTGCGGAGCTCAGCAACATACACACCGTGTTTCATGTTTCAAATCTAAAGAAGTGCTTATTCGGCGAAACTCTCGTCATTCCAATGGAAGAACCAGTTGAAATCGTGGATAGGGAGGTGAAGCGTACTAAGCAAAGTCGCATTCCGATTGTAAAGGTTCGTTGGAACGCCAGGCGTGGACTGGAATTTACATGGGAACACAAAGACAAGATGCAGTAGAAGTACCCACACTTATTCTTGCATTCTCAAACCTAGTTTTAAAAGAATTCCGGGACGAAATTTCCTCTATCGGGGGGATGATATCACAACTAGCAAATTAGTTAGGGAATTCTATACATTCGTGACCATTATCAATGCAACAATTGTAACTTTAAGTTGATAATACGTATGATGCTATGCAATAACAACAAACTTTCGTCAAAATCCAATTATAAACCCCAAACTTCATGCAAAACATTACAAAAGTCAATTTAGGGTTTAGAAACCCTAAGGATCCCGGCCTAAGTCCATTTTGGACTAGGATTTCCTTATTGGGCCTAATGGGCCAATAAACTTTCATTTTGATTGTTTTGGGCTTAAAACTCTTAAATGGGCTCCAGTTGGACCCAACTTCAGGAGATTTAACATTTTGGGCCATATTGGGCCTAAAATGGAATAAATTACTCCAATAAGCCTTAATGGGCCATAAAACCCATTCTTTTAAGCTAATTGGGCTGTGAACCATCCTAAAGGCCCAATGGGCCGAAAACCTTCTTATTGGGCCTTATGTATTCGAGCAAAACCAAGAAAGGGCCCAGGTAAATCCATTTCTTCTTCCTTTTAGCCTATTCTCGGCCCATATGTTGTGTAAAAAAATGAAAAACGAATAATTAACTAAATACCTTGTCACCTCATTTTTATACATGGGATAACCATGCAATATATACAACATATACCCATAAAAATGTCACATAGCTCCATGCACATCATGTAAGACTCTCTTCCTTCCCCCTTTTTCTTCTTCTCGGCTGAACACACAGACACACACACCTCACTTGAAAATTTTCTCAAACACTCTCAAGGAAAACATCTCTTCTTCCTTCATCCAAATTTTCGAGAATCATAAGAGCTTCAAGACGGATTTTATCCAAAAAATTCACTTCAAGTTATATACTAATGGTAAGATCTTACAAACATAATTTATTTCTACACTCATTCACTCTTCTTACCACCCTAAATTTCTTTATCATACTCCCTAGAACTCAACAAAAATTCGAAGGTACTCTCCAATGAGCTTACTAGGGCCGAAAACCATACAAACCTCCTTCATTTTTGCTTCAAAATCGAAACAACAAACCCAAGGTGAGTCCATACCCCCTTGTTTTTGATTTTTACTTGTTTTTTGGGGGAGAATACAAGTGTTATGTATTGATCTATGTGTGTTTGCATGTTATAAGTGATTTCTTTGATTTATGTTGTGCAAAATTGTGTTAATACATGTTATATCATGATATCTATAGCCAAATTGTGAAAGATTCATAAACAAAAACATAATAAGGCAACATACTTCAAAGATCTAAGAGTCTTTAGGCTTAAGAAATGAAAACAAAGCCAAAAAAATCTTTATAAGTGTCATTTTTGCAAAAATAACAAAGATTTTGGTAAAATATGATATTCTCAGTTTTATAAAGATAAAATAGTCTTATTTACATAAAAATCTGACTTTTATGAAAATAACACTTCTCAAGGGCCCAAAATAAAAATTATAGCTTATTGGGCTTACATTTGGGCCTCACGGGTTTTTCGGCCAAAAATTGTAAAAATGAAAAATTTTGAGGTCAAAATAGTAAATTCACTTAAAGTATGAGTCAAAAGCACAAACAAACTATTTCAGGGGCTGAAAATGATATTTATTGCAAGAGTTGGACTAAAATGCAAAGTTTTTGGAATTTGGATAAAAAATGTAAAACTTACAAAATTTGGGCCAAATGTGTAAACTTTTTACAAATAAGGGCTGGAAATATCAAATAATATATTTTGGGCTGAAATTGTAATATAAATTATGTTTGGGCCGAAAATGCCAAGAAAAGTGATTTAAGGACCAAAAATGTTATTTTTCATCAAAAGGGACTAAAAATGTCATTTTTATTAAGAAATGGCTAAAAATGTGACCTTATATTTAAAAATGGGCTAAAATGGTCAAATAAATATTTTGGGGTCAAATATGTTAATATTAAAACATTTGGGCCAAAGATATTAAGTTTATAACACATGGATTTATATATATATATATATATATATATATATATATATATATATATAAATATATATATATATATATATATATATATATATATATTATATATATATATATATATATATATATATATATATATATATATATGTTTATAACCAAAGTGTCGTTACAATCCAACGTCAAGTGTTTTACTATTGAAAATAAATACTAAGCGTAAAAACGAATTCTATATTACAAATATATCGAAAACCGGAGAAATGATACAATGATTGGGCCTAATGTTACTCATCGTGTCCATTGGGCCTTCGTGGTCCAATTTCACAATTATTAGGCCCAATATAATCAAAACATTTTTATTAGGCTTCCAGTGACCCAATTACATTCCTACGGGACCCTCTATGACTTTTACATGATATTGGGCCTTAGTGGCCCATTTGCATTGCTAGTATGGTCCAAATCAAACATATGCTTGATGGGCTAACGTGTCCATAAGCATACTCGACAACCTATAAATGACACACAAGATTAGTGGGCCACATCGTCCTTTTTCGTGTTTGTTAGGCTTTACACTATACTATGTAATCATCAAATGGGTTGTAATCAATGTCATTCAAATTCATGGGGTAATATTGGGGACTTAGTGAGAAAATATTGGTCGGCACCAATAAGTGTCAGTCATAGTCTGTAAGTTGTAACCAGAGTCTCTTGGAGGGAGAACAAGAGTTTGTGTATAGATCTATACGGGGTTGACTCCCCTATACTTGAGCTGTTCACTACAGTTAGACTCGGCTAGTCTAGGGTGACAAAATCTGAATCAAAACCGGCATTTGTAAAAACACCAAGAAAGGCGAAATAGTAATTATCATGCATGGTTATAACGACTCACATAGAGATCCATTACCATTTTATCAATCATGGGAAATCATACTACTGTTTTGAATCGGAAACTATCGGATTTTCTGGGAAATTTATATAATTTATTTTAACTCATCAAATGCAATAAAATGAGCAGTTTTGAGAAAGTCATACAAACATACATGTTTTGAAATCACGTTTACAATTACATATATCGGATGATCACATCACATCGTAAACAAATTTTATTTCAGAAAATATCGGATTTTCTGGGTTATACAACGATACAAATCATTTTTATAACAAACACATGCTTATGAACTCACAAACGTTATATATGTTGACCCCGTTTTCAAATAACTTGTATTCTCAGGTAACAGATAAGCAGAAGATAATTGTCAAGTGTATTAGGATTTCATGTTTTGTGACTTTCAAACAATATCGTTTTAATTATGTTATATTTTTTCAATGTACTTGATGTGAACTATGTAAGTTGTACTATGTAATGTTGGTGATGTATGTGTTTGTTTCATGTATATTCATTGTAATGGTATTTAATTGTTCGTCACGCAAGCCCTCAGATGTTTTTGCCGTCCGGTTCGAGGGTGTCACAGGTTGGTATCAAAGCAATATTTATAGGAGTCTGAGGAAGAGCCCAAAGTAGAAATCAAGGACAGACCTGCCGAGCCAGAGGTAGATATTAAGGAGGAGGAACACAATGCTGACAGCGATGATGGTTCGGACGCGGAGTCCGAGGTCATCAATCCACCCTACCCGATTAGGGTGCCCGCTTACCGGATGGGCCCCAATGGTGCTACACCACCATTGGGTATGGACATATGGAGATGGACTAGGCAGTAAGGTCAGCGGCCCCCATACGGAATGGCCAAGGAGTTCTATGACCTGAGGGATAGAGGACCCGTAGATAGGGAACTCCCTGTCGTGGTAAGGCGATTGAGGGACACCGGGAACTTGGCCCAGAGCACTGCTGATCAGGTACATCAGATGCGAGAAAGAGTTGCTAGAGCAGAGGAAGAGACACAGGAGGTGATCAGGGAATTTCACATAAGGCAGGATATGTGGGAGGCCTGACTCCGAAATGCTGATAGACAGGTGGCTCGACTTCAGGGAGCATCGACCTCTACAGCCCAATCACATGATGCACATCACCGTGATTAGGAACAATCCTACGACTCATCATGTCGATTTCAACTTATTTTTTTACAAGTGTTTATAAGTGAATCAATATTCATAATTGTATGAGATTACAAGTACAATCACACCTAAGGCAGGTCAACACCTATTTTGTTTATCTATATAGTTTTTGGATTATAGAAAAAGTAATATTTTATATAATTTTCAATCTCTTGTATATTTGTTTCGTGTGTATAATATTGGTTATAGAAAAAGTAATATCTTATATAAGTTTGAAATAAGTATATATTTGTTTTTTACTTTTGGATTTGAACAAGTAATATTTTATATAAGTCCGAAATACTTATATATTTGTTTTATTTTATACTTTTGGTTATAAAAAGTATAATGTTTCTAAAAGTTGGCCAACTAGTCAAATTTTTATAAGGACATGTTTGGTTATAGAAGTACAATGCATCAACACATGTAGAACTTACAATTTTTGTTGACGTATTTTTAAGCATGTGTATTCTCAGGAAATTAGAATCTGGATTTCAAGCCTCGTGAGTTATGGGACATTCTATCATTCCTTGCCTTTATTTTGGGTCAATTTGTTCAGGCTGTGTTTTATGTTAACCTTTGTTTAGCTGAACTTGTTGTAAAGTTGTGTTTTCGAAGTTTTAGATGATGAAATTCGTGTATTCGAATTTATGTAGAGCATGTAATGTTGTTTAAGTTTTGTACTATTCAATGTATGTTTGCTAACTATGATCCAACTTCTACGTCGTAACCTCGACGGTTGCGCTGTAGGTCTAGGTGTGACATTATGGCAGGTATGGTTTGGCATACTGGAGTATTTGTGGTGCATTGGTTTCTGGCTGTTTCAGATGCAAATAAGATGGTCACTACAATCGGGATTGTATTCTAAGGAGTCGAGGGTATGACTCTTTTGTAGTTAGTTAGGCCATGTGTAGATCGATTTCCCTCTGAGAGCGGATGGGATGGTTTTGGAACCAACACCATTAACTTGGCAGTTACCAGATGGATGACATGGGACATTTGGAGTCCCAAGGGTCGAGATTTGATTTATTATTTCTTCAGTTCGGTCGGGTGTTGCATTGTTGATGTCACTAATATCTTTTTTGCTTATGTTTTCTTTGTTTCAATTGTAATCTTCGATGATCTGTTGAATGGTACTGTTTTAATCAACTCTTGTTCTGTATTGAATGCATATTTATGATTGGATTGTCTGGTTGTGGGGTTGTAGATGTAGGTTGGAATTCTTTGGTCATGTTTGAAGGATTCAGATTTATTATTCCTTTTGATGTGAGGTGTGATTGTTAGGAACCAAGTGGTGAAGCTACTGGATTGGGCAAGAATTTTGAATGGTTATGAAGTCATCGGAGTCTAAACAATTGCAAGTGGGGGTGAATCTCTTTATTAGATGGAAAGATTATAGAGTGCAAGTTATCCCAAAGATTCATATTCAAGGATAAAGGATAGCATGTCCGGGTCAATGTCAGGAATAAAGCCAATGCTTGGAATACTGTTCCACAGTCAGTTGTGACCAAGGAAGCAGATGTCGAGGATTCAACGTCATCTCGTTTAGAAGACTATAAGCATCGATAGCGGCATAAGAGTTAGTTATTAGTCACATGTTGAGGGTTTTGCGAAGGCCTATCTATCTGTTCATGTTTGATGAAGGCTTTGGGGTTCAAAGCACGATATAAACACCTGACGGGGTCTAGTAGACTAGGGGTCTATGTAGTCTTGTCGTATGCTAGTTTATTTTTGTGATTTTGTATAAAAGACCATGGCGGAGCCCATGATAGTTGTAGGAGTGAAAGAAGACTAGGATTTGGCCCATAGCATTCACTTGGGTTGAAATAGATATGTTAGCTGAAATAGGTCCTCGTAAGAGTAATGTAAGACTACAATTTGGCATGTAGTCTTACTTGGGTTGAAATAGAGTCCTTGGCTTAAATAGGTCATATTGTTGTTTTGCTATTTCTTATGGGTAGTCGTGTAGACTATTCTAAAGTTTCAAAATATTCAAATCGTTTAACACTCATGGGTCACAGATTTATAATTGGAAAGATTTTTAAAAGGAAAGAAATTAATACATTTGAATGAACATTTGTTGATATTTTTTGCATTTAACCCTTAAATACAAATATATCAAAAATTAATCAAAACTCGCATTTTTTGCCCGTTAATTATTTTTTAGGAATTTTGGTTTTAGAATCTAAAATGTTTTTATTGATTTATGTCAATTATATTGAATTTTGTAGAAGTAGGATCGAGGCTCAATGAATAGTAAAAGTGAAAGATGAAATAGTTCATAAATGGACTTTTTATATATATATATATATATATATATATATATATATATATATATATATATATATATATATATATATATTGTGTTTTTTACTAAATATGGACATAATAACTTAAGATAAAAAAAAAATAACTTCATGTGTTAGTTAGGATAAGAAAAAAAGCGGATAGATAACAAAAAGAGTGAATTGATGCAGAGTAGAAGAAAAATGCCACATAATTAATAAAGTAAGTAAATTTCAACAATTGTTCATTTATTGTGATTATTATAACTCTTTCATTTCATTTTATCGTTAAAAACTTTTATACAGTTCATTTAGTGTGATAATTATAACTCATTCATTTCATTCTATCATTATATATATATATATATATATATATATATATATATATATATATATATATATATATATATATATATATATATATATATATAATTCATTTGTAAATTCTAGAGATTAATGCAATATTTCAATGAGTATTTTATAGGTTTTGAACAATTGTGCCATATTTGAACTTAATCTTAGCATGATACATGATAAAAATACATATGTTACATTTATATCATTAGAATTGTTTGGCGTTGGTCATGAATATGTATCTCCATGGAGATTTATCTTAACGAATTGTCATTTGATTCATTCAATAACAGGCTTGATTATTTTCTATTTTATTAATTCTATTTTTGTTGGATTTATGAAATAGGGCAGAGTATTTGTGAGAAGATGAAAACGCAAACACGAGGTAAAGTCCCAGTATATTAAACCGTTTACATGTTCTTCATATTACCAATTAATGATTAGTTTAACTGTAACATGTGGTAATGGGTTTAAAGGTCCTTCACATTTTTTGGTTTTAGAATCTAAAATGTTTTTATTGATTTATGTCAATTATATTGAATTTTGTAGAAGTAGGATCTTGGCTCAATGAATAGTACAAGTGAAAGATGAAATGGTTCATAAATGGAATTTATATATATGTTGTTTTTTTTACTAAATATGGACATAATAACTTAAGATAAAAAAATAGCTTTATGTGTTAGTTAAGATAAGAAAAAGAGCGGATTGATGCAGAGCAGAAGAAAAATGCCACATAATTAATAAAGTAAGTTTCAACAATTGTTCATTTATTGTGATTATTATAGCTCATTCATTTCATTCTATCATTAAAAACTTTTATGTAGTTCATTTAGTATGATAATTATAGCTCATTCATTTCATTTTATCATTAAAGATATATATATATATATATATATATATATATATATATATATATATATATATATATATATATATATATATATATATATATATATATATATATATATATAGGGTTAGGATTAAATATGAACTCTAAATATAATGTAAATGTATGACTATTTTTGGTCCATTAGATTTAAAGAATTGAATATTTGTAATCATTAGATACATGATATTAACATAGGGTAGCATTTAGGATATAATTACACCTAATTAATTGTGTGGGTAAATTAGTAAAATTTGTTAACAATAATTATGGAAACTGAACATATTAAGTGATGAAATTTAAATTATATTTTAAAAAAGAATATTATATATTGTAAATTTGATCTTAGTTATTGTATCGTTAACTATGATTTATATAAATGTCTATATATTTTTAAAATTTTTTTTATTGTTTGTGCATTCTTTAAGAATATGATGTAATAATTATGCACATTGGAAATTTTATAAGAATACCTTCATTTTTTTTATTGTATTTATTATTATGCATTCATAAAAATATGATATACTACAACATGCTGAAAATTCTTTCAGAATATCTTCATTCTTTTGGTTCATTTTCATGGATTAATTTATGATATTTTTATCGATCTATGAAAAACAATGTTATTAATTAATTTTTTAATAATTTATTTTAGCGTAACGTAAAACCTTCTTGTAAAATTAGTTATTTTGATTGAATGGTTAATAATTAGTATCAAAAGACGGTTAAACATTTGTATTATGAAAGAATGAAAACTAATTAGCATTCTATTATTGTAAAATAGTTGATTCTGCAAGAATGGTAAATAGAATAGTCTTGTGTACATGTACAGGTCGTATCAAACATGTTTCATTCTATAAGAATAAAATGCAAAAGACTTCTTTCATTCTTTATAAATAAGTTTTTTCATTCTTCAAAAATTACTACCTTCAAATTGGTGACATATATGAAATATATTTCATTCGTTAACAACGAAATGTAAAAAAGACATAATAATATCAAATAATATAAGACTCATCTATATAATTCTTTAAGAACCATATTACATTTTAAAGTGAGGATATTTATTCTTGCAAAAAATAAGCATTCTTGAAGAATTCTTTAATATTACAATGTCTACAACTTTTGTGTTTCCACTGTTTCTTGCAAAAAATAAGCATTCTTGAAGAATTCTTTAATATTACAATGTCTACAACTTTTGAATATTTCTTTAATTCTTGCAAAAAATAAGCATTCCTAAGGATATTAATAGAATAATTATTGCAAAAAATAAGCATTCTTGAAGAATTCTTTAATATTACAATGTCTACAACTTTTGTGTTCCATGTCGATTACTTCCTGCATCACTGTCCTCTCCCACCATCTACTTGTATAAAAATGCCACCATAAACATATTGTATTTCCATCTTTCTCTGATTGATATCAACTACTACCTGTTCACCAATTTGACTTTTTAAAATACCATAAAAACAAGTTATTTATCAAAATAAAACAGTAGGCCATAGAAGAATTCAATCATTTAGCACAAAACTAATTTATATTTTTTGTAAGAACAACCTCACAATGTCAAAAACAAAATCTTAATCATATTATGTATCTTGAGAATGAAACTTTGATAGTTTTGTGGATATAAGTATGATATTAACAGCAAGCCTCACCAACTAAAATAATAGTAGCACCAATAATAAAAATATGCCCATATCTAGACACAATTCTCAAAAAATACAAAAAAATGTGTTCATACCAAATTTCTACTTGCTGAATATGGATAACATAATAAAAAAAACACATTCATGACAATTTTTTGCTTGCTAAATATGAATAACATAATGTGGCAAATTTCTATTTGCTGAATATGCATAACATAATAAAAAAAAAATCATCCATGACAATTTTTTCTTGCAAAATATGAATATCATAATCAAAAAAGGCAGAGAGGTCAAATGGAGAAGAAAAAAAATACATCATATCCATGGCAGTTTTGATACTTATATATGAGTAAGATAATAAAATAAAGAGAAAAGAATGATACATACGTGCAAAGTCTATGTGAAGAAATTGATCGGCAAAGATGATTTAGGTTGTTGCTTATGATTGATGTTGTATTATGAAGGCTGGATTATAGTGATTGTCGAAAGATCGCAGACGGTAATTTACACAACAATTATATTAGATATGAAAATTTATATTAGAAAATATGAATAAATTGTTACATTTTCTTTCTTCTTAAACATGAAATGTCCCAAGGTCTGCAATAAGATAGACCAAATATATTAGATATGAAAATTTATTATAAAGAAAAGCTTGAACAAACAATTATCATCAACCAGAAATAAAAAGGGCTCTTGGAAAATAAAACATAGATACCCAGTACATACTTAAGTACCTATCGAGTTTTACCTGATTTGTACAAGAAACAAAGTTCTTGCTAAAAGTCCATGGATATACTCAAGCCCACAAACAAAATTTCAGATGCAAAGTTGCAAAAGCAATTCGTCGAGCAGTTGGTAGGCGCTAACCAAACACAGAAAAATAAAAAATCGTGACTTCCCTCTTTCAAAACTCGGATCCTAATCATCATTATTCTAGTGAAAAGAATGGGGCTAATGCATTGCAACCTGCCTTCTGATGGATATTAACATGCAGTTCGCGGTTGTAAAGAGGGTGACGTAAAGAAGAAGGTTGTGGTGTTGTTGGTTAAAAAATGAAATAACGATGATTGGTATGGCAGATCTGTTCTGATGGTGAATGGTTACGGTAAATCAGATGATGGGTAATGTTGATCTTGAACGTAACGAAAACGACATGGGTGATGATTGACGATAAACTCCAGTCGCAACTAAGGTGTCGATATCAGTGATGGAAAGGTGTGTAGATGATGATGGTGATCAGTGTTTGAAGATGAGCTGATGAATTCAATTAAATTGCCTAAGTAAATGGATTTTGAATTGACGATAGGTGTTTACCTTTCCTAAATTATTGGTTTTTAAATTTGGTTAGTAATTAACTAATCAGTGAATTTTACCACAATGCCCCTATTGAAATGATTGGTCCGGAATAAGCCATACATTCACACAATATATAAGGTTTATATATGAACCTAACACTCTCT